>NC_134837.1:173904431-174204431 GCF_004210375.1 Tachypleus tridentatus | reverse complement strand
AACATGAAAGTAGCAGCTTAGCAAACCAGTCACCTATGTCTTATTTTAATATGATCCAAGATCAGAAAGCAAATGTTATAAGTTAATATAGATGTCTCTAATTTTTTCTTGGTAAATTTTAATATTTGTTGTTAGATGCCTGAACAATTCCTGTAAATATAACATTCATAACAAATTATTTTGATATTATATAAATATCAATATATACATAGTCGATACCAATATAAATTAATATAAATATAAGAGTATAAATTAACATACTAAAGAAACTAAAGAGAAAGCGCTACATGTTTCGCACGAATGAATAAATGGTGGACTGAACTGTTAAAAAAATTGATTAAAAATATAAATTTTCGACTTCTCTTGTAAATCACCCTACTTATGTTTCATGATCTAGTGTCATGATTTAGATAACCTAACCAAACTGTTAAAGTTTGTCGTTTTATATAATAATATTGTCTATCTTATACTGTTACACAGTCAACAGAGAAACCAGCCTTAACGTTTTATATAATAATAATATTAGCTATCTTATACTGTTACACAATCAACAGAGAAACCAGCCTTACCGTTTTATATAATAATAATATTATCTATATTATACTGTTACACAGTCAACAGAGAAACCAGCCTTAACGTGTTATATAATAATAATATTAGCTATCTTATACTGTTACACAATCAACAGAGAAACCAGCCTTACCGTTTTATATAATAACATTGTCTATCTTCTTCTCTTACACAGTCAACAGAGAAACTAGCCTTACCGTTTTATATAATAATAATATTATCTATCTTATACTGTTACACAGTCAACAGAGAAACCAGCCTTAACGTTTTATATAATAATAATATTAGCTATCTTATACTGTTACACAATCAACAGAGAAACTAGCCTTACCGTTTTATATAATAATAATATTATCTATATTATACTGTTACACAGTCAACAGAGAAACCAGCCTTAACGTGTTATATAATAATAATATTAGCTATCTTTTACTGTTACACAATCAACAGAGAAACCAGCCTTACCGTTTTATATAATAACATTGTCTATCTTCTTCTCTTACACAGTCAACAGAGAAACTAGCCTTACGGTTTTTTATAATAATAATATTATCTATCTTATACTGTTACACAGTCAACAGAAAAACTACCCTTAACGTTTTATATAATAACATTGTCTATCTTCTACTCTTACACAGTCAACAGAGAAACCAGCCTTAACGTTTTATATAATAATAATAATATTAGCTATCTTATACTGTTACACAGTCAACAGAGAAACTACCCTTAACGTTTTATATAATAATATTATTATCTATCTTATACTGTTACACAGTCAACGGAGAAACCAATACCCTTTAGGGTAAATTCAAATTTTCTGTTCAGTGCGATCCTTACAGCAGAAACTCAGTTGATCTAACATTTTATAAACTTTCATAAACGTAATGATTCAACTTTTTAGGAAGCGTCAGAGATTAATTTATCATATTTTTAGCGAATCCTTTACATAATAGGATTTATTTGTTCACTGTTACGTACAAAGCTACATAAGGGGTTGTCTGTGGTCAGCTCATCACGTCATTAAAACTCAATTTTTAGTATTCTCAGACTTACAGCCGGGAGACACAGTAAGGAATTTATATAGAAAGCTTCCTCGAAACGAACAAAAATCAGCTGTATATTTTAAACGCTGTTTCTACTGAATATTAAACTTACGCTTCATGTGAAAATATATAGAACATGAAAATAAACAGTTTAATGGAACTGAAATGTTTATTTTATCAATTCGAAATAACATATTCCATCTTTCCGCTAAACGAATCACCCATTTTTAATAAACAACAGAATCTGTATAAAGCTTAAAATACTATACGTGATTTATTTCATTTATTAGAGCTGAAATACATATACATAAAAACAACAATACCATACTAAACTCCTGTTTACAAAACATTTGTTTATAATCCATTGTTTTTAAGCACATTTAGGTTCGGTGTTTAGTAAAAACACAGTAACTTAACTCGTATGAGTTCTAGACGTAGCTTAATGATTAAGTTTACCAGACTACGAATCAGTTGGTCCAAGATTCGAGACAACAAAATGCCTTTGAACATGTTTCTAAATTTCACCAGCGAGTACGTGTTAAATAACAAAAACAATCCCACCTTCGGATAAAACAACCGCATAATAGAAAGTAAGGGATAATTAGCAGTTTTGTATTAGGGTTAAAGTTGTTTGACCTTTAGTGTTTCTGATCTGTCCGTTCAGCTAATTTGTACCATAAGCATGAGAGGGGGGAATGGAGTGGAAACTATTGTGGAATTGTCGATTTAATAAAAAATCACACATAAAAATGCTAAATGAATAAAGAAGAAATTATGTTTCTCATTTTCCATAGAGAGACGTGCCCCCTCTTGGCCTCCCCGTCTTTGTCAAAATGCTTAATGTACAGTGTTTATAATTTTTTCTTTAACGTAAGTGTTCTTTAATATCACACTTTTATTACAGAGATTGTTTGCGTTCTTAGCTTTATATTATATATATATATTTAAGACTAACTTAGGTCTTTTAAGATGGCCGAATTTTATGAGATATTATTGGGATTGAGGCCGAAAATATCGTTAAGAGCGAGGATAAGAAACTGATAAAAATGCATTTTATTCCTTATAGGTATTTTAAAATGTACATTTGATTAGCTGTACTTGCTATATGGTTGATTTTTAGTTTTATTCTAAATAGTCAGATAGCTTACTGGAATTTTAAGATAATCTTAATACAAAATATCAGCTCCCTGGTTCATAACCAGATGTGAAATGTCAGAAAATAGGAAATCACAGAATAAATATTTTTGTTTTGTTTTGTTTGTTTGGGAATTTCGCACAAAGCTACTCGAGGGCAATATGTGATAGCCGTCGCTAATTTAGCAGTGTAAGACTAGAGGGAAGGCAGCTAGTCATCACCACCCACCGCCAACTCTTGGGCTACTCTTTTACCAACGAATAGTGGGATTGACCCTCACATTATACGCCCCCACGGCTGGGAGGGCGAGCATGTTTAGCGCGACGCGGGCGCGAAGCGGCGACCCTTGGATTACGAGTCGCACGCCTTACGCGCTTGGCCATCAGAATAAATATAAAATAACTTCAACACAACACTAGATCTTTAAAAGACTTAGTTATTTATGTACGAAACCATTGTATTTCTAAAAAGTTATGTTTGTGAGTGAAAACAACGTTATAAAATAAACTTCACTTTCACTCCTTCTGACCTTTTTGTGTTGATTTTTCTGTTTTGTTTTAATGAAAAACCTGAGTGGCTTATCTGCTGTGTCTATCGCAGAGAATCGAACCCTGGATTTTAGTGTAAACTTACAGTTGATCCACCGCGGGACAACAGCGATGAGATCTGTAACTGAATTGATTTCAGGCCAAATGTAGCAGGACAATAATATTGACAGAAAATAGTAATACTTAAAGAGGCCAGTTTTACAGGAAGAATGTCACATGTCTCTGCCACGCAATCCCAAGATGGCAAATTTTGACACCAGAAAGATCGCAAAAAACACATAAAAATCAAAAAATGTCTAATCACTGCTCGAGGTACCTATTTGACAAATCCCATGTAGATTGGCCAAAATATATTGGATACATGAAAATCTATATTTTGCCAGTTTTCATCTTGATTGTTGTAAATATGATTGTATAGGAGCTCAAAATATACATTTTTGGGTTGATTGTTCTTTGACTTTAAAAAATCCTTTAAAGTCGTAAACAAAAATAATGAAAAAGAAGTCTGAACAACTTGAACAGAGATATAATCCTACCAAGTTTCAAATCAATCCGTCAAGAAATGGAAGAATGGTAATCGATTGAGAAGTGTTTGGAAGAAAGAAAAAACAGCATATCCTGCCGCGAAGACATAATAAATGAAACGTGCATATAGTCAAGTGAAATAAGACCAATATAATGTCAAATATAACACAACAAGTCTTATTGGCTTTGCTATTTGAGAGTTAATATGTACTTTACCCGTCATGGGAACTGAACCCGGAATTTTAGCGTTTCGAAACCTCAGGCGTATCCTCGAATCACTAGAGAAGAAACGTTATTAGGAAAGCAAACGCCGAAAGGTAAAAAATAAAACCATGGTTCATCTTTACTACTTATGTAAAGTTCTAGAACAATCCAATTTGACAAGAAAATAAATGAATCTTTCAAGTGAAATCTCGATTAGATTTTACCTCGAAAATATATGATAAGTTTTTTTTAATCTAATATGAGTAATCTCTGGATATCTGTGCTGAATAATTTTGCTATTCAAGCTTTACAATTCGAATTGTTCTCAAACCCATCGCATTAGAGCTCATGAATCATGTGGTTTTACTTAAAGATAGTTTCGCTATATCCATACATAAACTACAACACTAAAAGACGTGGTTGTTGCGTCATTTTTAGAATATATATTACATTATTGACTCATCCATAATCATCCGTACGTCAAATCCCTACAAATGTTTAGAATGGTAAGAGTCAAAAAGCTGCTCGGTTCTAGATGTTAGACTTAGAGTTTCTTTTTGACCCCCACATCCTAAATTTATGTTGTTCTTATATTTAAAAATGGACATTAAGGTATCAAAAGATGTTTTAGAGAGTTATAGTTTTCTATTCTGATTTTTTTTTTTTTTGCAAGCTGCTGAAAAATCCAAAAACTCCCATCGTTGTTTTTGTTTTGTTTTAAAGGAAATAAATTTGATTATGAGTATTTCTTACATAAAAATGAGCTAATACAATGAACTTTGCTCAAGGAAAGTGGATATCAGAAGGCACAATATCATATGGTTACATCTTTTGTAGAAAATGTACGTGCCTACCAATTTCAACAACAAAAATATCAGAACATGTAAATGAATATATTGTTTCCAACTGGCTCCAGTTCAATGAAAAATCCTCTTGGAGTCAGTCATGATTTACTGATATATATAATTATGAACATTTTCAATGCCTTGCAAATACATCCCCCATAAATACATAGGTTCCCTGAATATTGTGTTCATAATTTATCCCGTGGAAAAAGAAAACTGTCTTTAACAGCCAATATTTGGTCTGATAGTAGTCTATCTGTAATGTTTATTGTGTTTAAACACATTAGTCCAGGAATGAATCACAGTTCTCTGAAGACTAATTACAGAAATTTGAATATCTAAATACAATTCATTAGAAAAACGCTCCGCGTCTTTGGGCCGTAGCTGCGTTATGAATGTGACAGTCGGATTCCACTATTCGGTCAATAGCTGGTGAATACCATCTGCTTTCCTACATGTATATCAGTTTGAATTTAAGTGCACTTTTTGTTCAACGATAAGACTAAGTCACCACCAATCACAAAAGATCTTCATTCTCATTCTCGAGTGAAATATGTATAAAGTACGTCATTACTTTTCATACTGACCACTCCCTCCAGTGGCATTGCGGTACGTCTACGAACTTACAACGCTATAAATTGGGTTTCGATACTCGTGGTGGGCAGAACACAAATAGCTCATTGTGTATCTTTGGGCTTAACTACAAACAAACAATTTTTCATGCCTTTTGTTAGCTCTTGACATTCTGTTGGACCCCCTCTGGTGAGAATGAAAGAAAGTAAATTATAAAGCTTTATTTAAGTCGTCATTAACATAGCGATTAAACTTGTATGAATGATATTACCATGGTAGGAAAGGAAATATGATTTTTTTTATAGTGTGGTTTCTTCCATTCCACTCCCTCTTCTTCCTACCGGAAATGAAATCATCAGGAAATAGTGTTTTCTGAGTGGTTATTCAGTTGGGCGTATAATACACTGTGTGTTAGTTAGATATGTTTATAAATATAAACAAGGCGTTTCTCTTATAGTTCAGCTAGATTAATGGATTTAATAGAGGACTATTAAATACGTGTGTATTGATGCTTTTAAACGACTGCTTTTAATAGTTTCACCTTGTTATTAAATATATATTATTAGATTACTTATGGTTCAGCGATGTCCTGTGTCCCACTTCGATTGAACGTTAATCGAGTCACGTCATAAAAAGTCATGAAAATAATTTTAAAAAATTGAAGTATTGTGGTGTTTTAGTGTTTGCATCCAAAGATGAAAGCTTTTGTGTGTTTTTGGTTGTGAATATATATATATACCTACGTGTATACGTAGCAGTACATCTTGTCTCAAAAAGTACACAACTACGTCGCTAGAAAATTTTCAGTCATATTCAAATATATACCAATTAGTTCATATAGTAAATAAACAATACGTGGCAAAACACACTAGTTATCATGAAGATATAATAAATTAAAGTCAGTACGATAAATTATAGCAAATTATTATCAGTATTTGTTTCTAAGAGCTTATCTCTTCAACTACATGTGTTTTTATGTGATTCCATTTGCGATTGGCATGAAACACACCATCAACATCACTGCATGCAAACAAAATGATGTTATTATATAAACTTACATGTCTAAACATATTTTAATTAACTTGTGTCTGAGGTAAAAAGATGATAATGGACTACGACAGGGATTTAGAAATCTGTGTAACCTTGTCCCTAGAAAAAACACGAAACAACACGTCATTACAATATCACATGTTCTCATACTCGAATTTCCATCATCACCCTTTACTCCTAGAGCTAAATTAGGGCAGTTCGTTGACAGCTTACAGTGGGTTGTCGTAAAAGAAAAAGGTATTAGAATAAGTGCAACGTTTCGACCACTAGTGTGGTAATTCTCAAAGAAAATCACAAAATGAACTGAACTGGAATGTATTTATAATGATATAGTTATAACTCCCCTCTGTAAGCTATCTACGAATTGATTATCATTATTCGATGTGGAAAATTTATCCCCCAGAGGGGTTTTCTAGTATGCAGTTGATTACAAATTGTGCACCGGAAAAATATTTGTACCCTTAAAAATTCACCTAAATGAGTAAGTTCGAGAGGATAGATATTAAAAAAAAATAGATAATAAAATTCCATTGCAGTGTTGATAAATAAATGTATTTATTATAACATTTTTCATTTTTGGATTATTTGTTAGTGGGCCTGTACATATGAGTGCATAAGAGGTCATGTATTGAAACACGATAAAATTAAAATATAATTGTGCATTAAAAATCATTCGGGAAAACACAGTTACCCTTGTATCAAAAAGTTAATTTTCCCGAGAGACCGTCTTGAGGGATCTCTGTTTTAATCACTCACAGTAGTGTTTTGTCTGTCAATCAGTCAGTAGACACTTTAAGAGACGCTTAATGTTGTAATTTGTACTGTCGTGACGTCAGTAAGACATGCATATGCCATGAATCACGAGAAAAATTAAGCACTTTTTAGGCTAAAACATAGCATGACATATTAACTTGAAAGGAAAATAAAATAAAATTTTGGTTTTATTTCGTCTTGAAACAAAGGTACATCTAGTCTTTTATCTTCTCGGTCTGATGAGGAACAACGATTCTCAACAGGGTTTTGTTATTAAAGAGCCTCACAAGAACCACCCTTCGAAGTGAAAATAAACTTGGGTTTCATTTTAGCCTTACAATAACCACCCTTAGAAGTGAAGATAAACTCGGGTTTTATTCTCGCTTCACAAGAACCAACTTTCGAAATGAAGATAAATTTGAGTTTCATTTAAAAACGTTATTTTTCCATCAGGTGACCTGCGAAACAGATCTTTGGACAATTGGTAACGAAGTAAATTTCCATAATTGTTTTGTGTTGTTTTTCTATATCACACTCCTCTTTTCGTCGTTGATTTTTATATATGAAGTCCAAGTTATACAGTTTTACAAATAATAACTAATTTTTAGGAATATATATATTTAAATGTACATACAGACTTATATATATAAATACCTTTCATGGAATAAAATATTATCATAATGCCATTTTCTGTTTGTTTTGATAGGTCGTACAAGAAACATACATTTAGAAAAACATCAGTAAATCTGCAGTTGCTAAAATGACAAATCACGCGGCGACGGCTGGCTTGTTATTGACTTGGAACGTCGCCTGTCGTGACCATGGAAAGCGAAGTTCTGTCAAACACGGACATATTTTCATTTAGACTTGATACGTTCTATTCAGACTACGGATATGGAACCGTCTGGTTTGAACTGGAACTGAGTTACTAATAATTTGGCATGTAAAAACCTACCAGACGAAAAATGCAGCACGTGACCTAGAACATCACAAAGTTGTCACTTGTGGCGCCGATCTTACCAAATCAAAGCTACTAAACACTAAACATTTTATGTCAATCACTCAGAAAACTTAAATAAATGTAAGTGCTTGTAAAGGAACTTAACAGGCATAACTTTTAATTCGTATTTTACTTTTCAAAGTACAAAATATTATTGTTCTGAATTGTTTGTCATGGCTACAGCATTATAATGGCAAACTAATAGGCCTATTGTAATAATAGAAAACTGTTTAACGTAGAATCCGTACTTATCCTTATGATATCAAACCAAATCTGTTTATGTAACCCTACAGACAACTCATTTATACGTATCGTTTAGTTTCATATGTATCCGTCTGTTTACCATACATCTATTTGTCTACAAACAAGCCCTTTATATACTTTTATAATGTGTCCATCTGTTTGCCATACAGCACCTTTTTATCTAGCTCAACTAACAGTTATTTATACGTTTGGTTTGTCTGAATTTCGCGCAAAGCTTCACAAGGGATATATGTGCTCCATTTATACGTATCTTTATGTTTCACAATGTATACAGATATACAAAGAAGAAAATAAGAAAAGGGAAAATAAACACAAAAACCTTTTTTAGCATTTAATAGGGAAAATGTGAACACTATGAAATTACCCTAAATACTAACTAGTCAAAAGTTTAAGATCATACCAAAAATAAGTCCTAAACAGGGTAGGAAATGCCCAACAAGAGGTTTCAATGGTGAGTGTTTTCTCTTTTCTTATTTTCATCTTTCGAAGCTCTACTCAAATAAGTCGTTGAGTGTAACAACACAATATGCATATTTTTTCTTTATGTTCATTGGCCTTAAGATTTTGGCTAGCAGTGTATATATATAATATGTTAGTTTGCCATACTACATCCTTTTATATAGCTCTAAAAACAAACAAATTATGCGTATTTTTATGTTTCACAATGTTTGTATGTATATATATATAACACTTCAGTTTGCTCTACTACGTCCTTTTAACTAGTTCTATAAACAAACCATTTATGTCCATCTTTAAGTGATTTTGCTAGGTATCTTTCTGTCCGCCAAACGTAAATGGTGCAGAATATACAAGATAAAACGAAATGAGCCAAACCCGCACAAATGCATAATTTATAATTTGTGTTGTTTGTTAAACAAAAAAAACCTTAAATTTAATTATCTAACACCTCACAATCTGGAATTTCGTTGAAAGCTCTAAAAAGAGAAATTTCTGATTGGGACTATAAAAAGGTTTGGTTTGTTCTGAATTTCGCAAAAAAATTACACGAGGGCTATCTGTGCTAGCCGTCCCTAATTTAACAGTGTAAGACTAGAGTGAAGGCAGTTAGTCATCACCACTCACCGTCAACTCTTGGGCTACTCTTTTTAACAACGAATAGTTGGATTCACTATAACATTATAACGACCCCACGGCTGAGAGGGCAAGCATGTTTGGTGTGACGGGGATTCGAACCCGCGACCCTCGGATTACAAGTCGAGCCCCTTAATCACCTGGCCATGGAGGACCAACTATAAAAAGGAACGAAATATTTCGTTCTAAGCTCATGTTAATTAAAAGGAACCGTATGTTAAATCTATAGTTTTCAACTGTGACATTGTTTTGGTTTTTGAATCCCAGATAAAAAATGAATAATTACATAAATCATTTTATAATCAAGCACCTGCTGTAGTTTAATACCTCTCTTCTGCTTTCACAAATGTGGGGGACTGTGGGGAATACGCTGCCAAATTTCGCGGCATGCCATTTTAAACGTTAAAATTATCTGAATGGTTGTGAGCTTCAACAAATATGTTAGCATTTATTTACACATTTACTGTAGCAGTTTGGGCATGGTATGGCCTGGTGGTTAGGGCGCTCGATTCGCAATCTAAGAGTCACGATTTCGAATCCTAGTAACCATTTGATTGCCGACTGTGCCAACCACAAGACAAGCACTAGTATTCGTGGAATCCTCATATAAGATATGCTATTTTGTTTATTTTTTGCTGTTTCCATTAATAATATTAGTTGTATTAATTAGTATACCAAATGCAATTATTTTTTATTATTTTCATTTGTCGTTTATTATTATCCTTTTGCTTTACATTGTTAGCTGAGATAATGTAGTTAGGGTTAGGACTAACCTAAATATCTTAAGGTGGCAAAACCTCGAGAGATTTATTGGGATTACGGCCAAAAATATCATTAACAGCGAGAATGTCCAACTGATGAAACTATACATTCTACGTTTTATGAGTGGAAACGTAAGAAACATATTTTCATTCAGTTCTACTGTTGGCTTGGTTGAAGCTTAATTTCACTTCAAATATATAACCTACTCTTATTGGAAGTTGTTATTATTACTTGTTGTAAAGTGCACAGAAACCATTCACAAGTTAACTTGCGACGACACAGAGCGCCGCGTTATATCTTATGAATTTACTGACAAACTAAGAATCGCTTGTAGACTAGATTTATTATATAAATGTTTGTTTTTGAACATTTAAAATACCACATATTTAACATTTGAAACTCGTGTGTGATTGATAAGACAAAAATAATGTTTTTCGAGGAAGTATTAATAAAATACATTTTTCTTTTTCTAGTTAATAAAAAAACATTTAAGTCGAAACTTTCAGTTTTTATTCCCCTGTATGTTGCTTTAGCTGCTCCTCAGACGTGCTGTATGCAAAAGCATTTGTCAGTTTTGATATGTAATTCGTGTTTCTATTTATATATTCGTGTATCTCCGTATGAACTGCTATTATATCAGTACATAACTCATCCTTCTGAGTGTAAAATTAAATGGAACAGTAAACACATGCACCACGCTACTTGTAAATTACAAACGTCTTGGTCTCAACACGAACCCGCGAGCGAATCTTTGTAAACATAAGTATAAGCAAGTGCGAAAAAAAACCTAAAACCCAACAAATAAGGTGTTACTTTTTTTTCCCCACAAAAGTATATACTGGTAGAATGAAGTCAGTGTTGTGTGAACCACCAGAAAATGCCATCCACGGCAAAAATTAAAATTTTTCTAATGAATAACAACACTATTAAACTGCAGGTTTAGAAATATTTATAGAACGTTCCAGAATTACTATATATGTAATTAGTTCACAAAGTTTCCAAACGATGGCAGCATATTCGTTTTAATCTATCGTCCTCGAGAATATGAGTCGGGTTGTACACTATATAGTTTATTGTTCGAGTGATGATTCTTCTTAATATTATCCATGATTTCAGCTGTGAACGCTTTATAAAAGTGATGAACGACCGCTTATTCGTTATTTGGTTCAAAGTTTGTTTAACAAATCTTGCGCATAAGCTACAATGTTTATCTCTGTTAGCTGTCCCTAATTCTGAAGAGATAAACTACAGGGAGGACAGTTAAAAAAAAACTACCCACTGCTACTTCTTCAGCTACTTTTGTTAGACCAAATAGCAGGATTTGTTCATCACTCTAATAACGCATCCATGATCCTCGGAACACGATTTTGTTTTTTGTCAGTAACAGGACTCGTACCAGAGGACCTCAGTTCAGCAGACCGTCACTCAAACCACCACAGCTCGAACTGGCAAAACAAAAATAATTTTGTAAGGCAGCGTACACCTTTTTCTCTAGTCTATAGGTCAAAAGTAGAAGCAAGAAGGTCTCGGATCAATTTCTTTAATTTGCATAAATTATACACTAAATAATTTAATACAAATGTTTCTAGAAATATATTTCTCATGCATAATAATACAAAAAATATGAAAGTAGCAATATATTATACTAATTCCATTAGTTGAAATGCTAATAATCAATAACATGCATAGAAATGTAATAGTGAGAGGTTAGAGACCTCGTATTTGTTTGTTTTGAATTTCGCGCCAAGCGACACGAGGACCTTCTACGATAGTCGTCCCTAATGTATACAATATGATACTAGAGGGAAGGCAGCTAGTCATCACCACCCACCGTCAACTCTTGGGCTACTCTTTTACCAACGAATAGTGGGACTGACCGTAACATTATAACGCCCCCACGGCTGAAAGGGCGAGCATGTTTGGCGCGACGGGAATGCGAGCCCGCGACCCTCAGATTACGAGTCGCACGCCGAAACACGCTTGGCCATGCCGGGCCTGTTGCTGTAGAGAACCCTGGATTGTAGCTTTGTAAGCCCTTCAACTTACCTCTGTCCTATCAGAGACGGTACATAGTACTACGATATTTTTATACGATATCTGAACAAATATTTCGACACAAATGAACCAACGACTTTGCTGTACATAAGGAAAATCGGTATAGATAAAAGCCGATTGGATATGAAAAAAACACTTTTGATTTATTATTTTAAAGGAACTATCACCTTGTCTTTCATTCCAAACAAAATTAAACATCTCATCTGTTGTATTTTATCATCTGCATTGAGGAACATTAAATAAATTTGAAAATAATAAATTAATTAAGTTACGAACCTACTCGACTTCTCTGCGTCGATTATTAGAGTTTTGTATTTTAAGTTTTATTAAGTCGATTTCTTTTAAAACGGATGCAAAATCTCAGTCTACAAAAAAGCCTTTTTTCACTTGTATTAACTTGACTGTTTGGTCCTCTGTAACAGCTATCTTAGATATTCACCGCGGGGAATCGAACCCAGGATTCCAGCATTGTAATTCTGAAGACTTGAGTCTGTTCCACCGGACACAATACAATTGAACACAATAGATACTTGTCCATGACCTGAACGAGACTTGCTTTTGTTTTCAGTATTTTATCAAATTAAATTTTGTATGAGTCATAGATTATTCACCATCAATTAATCCATAATTAGGCTAATACAGATCTGTAGTTTGTTTATTTTTATATGCCAGTTTGTTAAACGTCTGTATAAAACTAATAGTTGGAAACATTAAGAGTGATACAAAAATGTTATTTAAATACACTGTCCCGTTGTGATGTCACATTTTTTTATTATATTTATACAGACTGCATAAAATTAAACACAATTGCATGTCAGACAGCACGTTTGAGTTCCTTTTAACCCCAGTGATTATTGTTTTGTATGTTGAACCATTTAACCACTTAAATACCAGAATATATGTGTTCCTAAGTTGTATCGTTTATATGTTACAACGTAATACCTACACACTAGCTGAAATTAGCAAAACAACTGCGGTCGAATTAGTTATCTTTACTATACAGTACTCCTTTAAAGATAGGATTTCTAGAATAGTACAAATAATTATAATCGCAGACGAAGAAATCAGTCTACTTACCTTTGGCCTAGCAGTAGCTAAGCCTTTATTAAATACGACCTGTATTCTATAAAGACGTAAATTATACACTGCAACTCGTGAACGTTTGTACTTTAACTGGAAATAAATGTTACCGTACTTATCAATAAACTTACAATGTTATACTCTTACCTAACGTAAAATCTATTTTAAAAGTTTAAAGTTTTAGTACGTTTTTATACAAAATGTCTACTAAAGTGTATTTACATCCTCTTTTTGTTCACATCCGTTACAAATCAAGTAGGCATGCATGTATGCATATTAGATGGTAAGGTGGCCTCACATTTTCAAAGCAGACTTAAAAACTGAGTGTCATAAAGAAAAATTCTGCGTTCAGTTCTTGGCGTTTCACTAATAAAAGAAATAATAAGAAGGAACTCTTCATAAAAGCTGTTATGGTAAAAGCAACATCGTGGTCCTTCAAAAATACATTTATAATATATCATATAAACCAAACCTCGAGATGTTTTGGAGAAATCACAGATAATTAAGTTTAATAACAGTGATTGATATTGTACGAATATTAATGTAAATACTGTTAAGTAAATAAATTCACCATATGATTGCTCCTTAAATACGCTTAAGAAAAATCTGAGGAAAGCTGTTCGCAACATTTTCATTTTTAAAAATTAACAAATGTATTGTGTTTCTAGTAGAAATATAGCTAGATAGAACTGTACACACCCGAAGTAGGCTTAATTTTAAATCCCAGTTCTTTACATGTCAACAAAATACCGACCGCTAATATAACTATTGGTGTGTATTATACTTCTCAGAGAGTTTTTAAAACCAATCGCTCCCCAATATAATTAATATCGTAAAATCTCGTGTGCGGCTGAAGGCTAACGAGAGTTTCTCAGCGACCCTGATTCTCTCTCAAGCCCTTTTGGGACCAGTTAGGTATAAAACCTGAAGTACTACCATGCAAGTGAAGTTAAATTAAGTATCCGTTGCTATATACGCAAAGTCGACAATAAAATACTCAAGTTAAACAAGAAAAAAACAACAACAATATAGTGTATGAGTCTTACTGAGTTTCCAGGCATTTAAAACGGCCTACTATAGATATTGCTGGCCTCTTGTTTACTAAGGTGTTTACAAATTTTCATTTCAAATGATGAATATCTGTGGATTTTGTTTACAACGAACTCTTTCGTTCCCGTATTTCCTCAACTTATACGATGATATCTGAAGACAAAAAAGTTATTATACGAAACTCAAAATGTTTTACTGATATCCATTTGAATCTACATAATAATACATCTTAACAGTGTCGAAAATTCATATTCATATTCGGTATGGCATGGCCAAGCGTGTTAAGGCGTTCGACTCGTAATCCTAGGGTCGCGGGTTCGAATCCCGCTCGCACCAAACAGGCTCGCCTTTTCACCCGTGGGGACGTTATAATGTGACGATCAATCCCACTATTCGTTGGTAAAAGTGTAGCCCAAGATTTGGTGGTGGATGGTGATGATTAGGGACGGCTAATGCAGATAGCTCTCAAGTAGCTTTGCGCGAAATTCAAAATAAAAACGTATTCGTATTTAATGTGTTTCCTCTTTTTGTTTGTTTCAAACTATAAAAAAACATTAAAGAAGCAGCTACTAATTTTAAAAACAAGAACTCTGTCTTGGTCATAAGCAATATATTATATATCTTCCTAAACTGGACATCTTGGCAATGCAACACACCTACGTGGACATACAGTCTAATGTTTTATTTTACCAGTAAGTTAACCTTTTTTTTTTTTTACACGAAGCTACACGAGAATCAACCTACTCTGGGTCTACTGCGAGGAATTGAACCCCAGATTTTAGCATTTTAAGACCTGGAACTTATTGCAGAGATACCGTTAGGACTTTATTAATAAGATTAAATCGCATATAGTAAAGGCGTTATCGGCATATATCAGCTCAGGTGCGAACACGTCTTCAAACAATATACGTGGCGTATCAGACTATAATCAGCCAACAAATTACGTAAGATACACACATACATATTTAAATATATTACTTGTCTTCGCCACATGTCGCGTACTAATCACAAAAACATCTTTCAGTGTTAAACAAAGACCTAATTTTGTATTCATACTCTTGTATATGGCGTACGTATATTAGTACAAAAATGTATCACTTAACCTTGACCCAACATTATTTACGATATACGAGAAATTTTACTTTGCATTTTTGTAAAGAAATGTTATATTACTTTGAAAGAGCATGACTCATATCCTGTGTGATCTTGTCTTTGATATATTTAGACTTCAACACTTATCAGTCGAAACGTAAACATGAAGGTTTTAAATTTCATAGAATAAAGTGTTGCAAAATCCTTAACCTTTTTAGCCTTGACTATATCTTTAAAAAACTTAGTTTATTATTTCCAAAATCTTTCTTATTTCTATGATTGGAAACTATGAATATGTAACTGGTTAAAGAAAATTCTTCAAATATGCATTAAATGCAAGTTATAACAAGTTAAATAAGGAAGAATTATAAACGATAATGGTGGCCGCAACACAGATAGACCTACGAGCCGTTTTTTTTTTTTTTGCTTAAAAGCAACAAGTGGTTCCTTTCACTCGAATACTTCAAGAGCGTGCTCGCATATCTAGCCAGTCATTGTTGAACAAGAATAAACTTTAAAATAAAACAGTGTCATATTCTACTTTTTTCACATAACGTCGTACATTTAAATCCGAAAATTATCCCCAGAACCAAGATATGTTCTGCTTATTTTGTCTGTAACACAAGACTACACAAAAGGGTTATCTGTGATATTTCAGCCACGAGAACTGAACCCCAAATTTTAGGCTTTACGTTCTAAAGCTTACAGTTGTGCCACCGTGAGACGAAGAAATGTGTTTTATAAAACGAAACTGCGAGACGACTTTCAAATTGATTAATGTTAAAATAACAGATTTGTCAGTTGCGTCAGCCTGGCCTTTAACTCTACCCTTTAAATAATTACACAGTTACTCCTTCCCTTTAGTTGTGTACAAATGATATTAAATCTGAATGTGTATTATTATGATAGTTTTCATTGATTTAAGAAACAAGTCGTCTACAAGCTAATCTAAAGAAGAATTCATATGCAAGTGAATATAGTTTAGAGCTTGTCCAGTACTTTCACTGTTCAGTTAGAGATGAAAGAGACGATTTAATTACAACAACAAAGCGCAGATTACATTTCATAGTAGAATACGCTGGATCCACGTTGTCTGATTCCACGAGTTTTACATTTAATATACCATATTAACAAACAATTATATCTAATTTCTTGACAAACGAGAACACCGAAGGAAACAATTCAAGCGAGCATGTGTTTATGTGCTGAACACAAAAGAGATGTAAATGAGAGATTAATTAACAAACATAGTTCTAATGATTTGCTGAACGTGAAAACAGGAAATAATTCGTGGCTGTTTATACAAACCATTATAACATTCTGCCTTGAGATCTGTATGTTAAGAACGTGCTTGGCTGAGTATTTGTTGCTCAGTTTAGTTAGTTTTCCTACTAGTTTTTATCAAGCTTAGAATAACACTACTTTTTTGTTTCCTTTCTTAGTAACTAACCATAGAGTTAAATTATCTTGTTTTGTTGTTTTGAGGTAACATATATAGGAAACCTGCACATGTTTTCGTAAACTAAAGAGATGTTAGACTTTCTTTGTGTGTTCTGAACACTTCCCTTATCGAGAAAAATTTCTACATAAGTGTGACGTCACTAATAAGACTTGTACGTAATTATGAATGTCGCCAGTCAGATTATTATATAAGTATGGCGTCATTAATCGTTGGAATATTTAAATCAAGACTAATACATCTTAAACCTTTTCCATATTAATAATCTCAGCCCACGAACTATTAAACAGAAACCTCTTTGTTAATACAGTTATTAAAAGCCCACTTTATTTGTCTCCAATAATACATGAAAGTTATGAAATTACCATTTGTTGAAAGAGTAAAGAATAACACTGGACTCGTAATTTGAAGGTCGCGAGATCGAATCGCCATCACTCCAAACATGCTCGTCCTGTCATCAGTGAGGGCGTTCTAATTTGACAGTCAACCCCACTATTCGTTGGTGAGAAATAAGCCCAAGAGGTGGCGGTGGGTGGTTATGACTTGCTATCTTTTCTGTAGTCTTACACTGCTAAATTAGGGACGGCTAGCACAGATAACCCTCGTGTAGCTTTGCGCAAAATTCTAAACAAACCAAACAAGTAACGAATACAGTAAAATTCTAAGGCATTATAAAAATAATATAGTAATATATATCGGCTCGGCATGGTCAAGTGGGTTAAGGCGTTCGACTCGTAATCTCTGGGACGCGTAAAAATTCAGTAACTATAAAAGGCTTATTACCTTTGTCACTCTGTCGAGAAATCTTTCAAAGTTCTTTTCTTGGTATTGCTCAACCTAATATATCGTTCCTCAACAATAAAACTGTCCTCTGATTGTTCTTAGGCTTCGCATGGCCAGGTGGTTAAGACATTAGACTCTTAATCTGATGGTCGCGGGTTCGAATCCCCATCGCATCAAAATGCTCGCTTTTTCAGCCATGGGAGCATTATAATGTGACGTAACTCTCACTATTCGTTGGTAAAACAGTAACCAAAGAGTTGGCGGTGAGTGGGGATGATTAGCTGCCTTCCCTCTAGTATTACACTGCTAAATTAGGGACGACTAGCGCAGATAGCTCTCGTGTAGCTTTGCGCGAAATTCAAAAACGTAAAAAAAACTTCAAAAATAAATATATGTATGTGTATACGTATTACTTAAAAGTATCAGAATAGATTGTGGTTATAGAAGTAGCAGGCAAACTCGAATGGTTGATCAAAAAAGGTGATTAATTTTTAATTATGAGAGAATGTAAGGTAATCCGGGACTCTCATCTACTGATCCTTACCCTTCACATTGTCATTTTATTGATAAAGAATATAATTCCTCTAAATGCACATTCGGTAAATGCTCTAAAATAATGTTCTTCCTCCAAAAGCTCTAAGATAGTCATTAAGTGTGTTTATGTAGTTTTCCAATCAGATAACTCTTCCTTTTCTCTTTGAGATGAAACATTCACAAAATCCTTCCTTTTAAATTAATTACTTTATCTGTTTCCACAATGGAGATGATAGTTTGTGCCCCATTTTTGAGAATTTTACACTAAATATTTAGGGGTTTGGATGTTCGACAGATGATGTAGTAACTATTTCTATACTGATTTATCGTCTTTCTGTTTCATATCTTATAAAAAATGCAAACGATCTTAAATTTGACTTAAAACTCATAATTATCTCAGAGTAAGAACGTTTCGTTTATTTTGAATTTCGCACAAAGCTACTCGAGGGTTATCGGCGCTAGTTGTTCATAATTTAGCAGTGATAAATCACCAAAGGGAAGGCATCTGATCACTACTACCCACCGCCAACTCTAGGGCTACTCTTTTTACCATCGAATAAAAAGAAAGAAAAAATGATGGTGGCCATTTGGTAAATCATCTATTTTTTCTTTCCGGGAAGATTTTGTGTTATTTCAATTACAGGCCTCAGGAACGTGCTCCAGAAGTGTAAAGTGACCTGTAGCTTACGTCATTTGAACATGTCAAGACCAATTTACTCAGCATTCGTCTTTACAGAACCTTGGCGATTTTACCAATTCAGTGTTATTATATAACTTCAAGACACACTACTCAAACAAGACCTTAAAGAAATAGCTATTAGAGAGCTAAACATATGTGTAATACCCTCATAAGAACGTAAGGAAATGGCTGTTGGAGAACTGAATCACATGTCTGACACTCTCTCAAGAGTTTAAGGAAATGGCTATTGGAGAACTAAAGCATATGTCTAATATCCTCACAAGAGCTTCAGGAAATGGCTATTGGAGACCTGAAGCATATGTCTAAAACCCTGACAAGAATTTAAGGAAATGACTATTGGAGAACTGAATCATGTATCTGATACTCTCTCAAGAGGTTAAAAAATGTATCTTAGAATGGCTGGTATGGGTATTAATAAACTCTCTCAAGAGTTTAAGGAAATGGCTATTGGAGAACTAAAGCATATGTCTAATATCCTCACAAGAGCTTCAGGAAATGGCTATTGGAGACCTGAAGCATATGTCTAAAACCCTGACAAGAATTTAAGGAAATGAATATTGGAGAACTGAATCATGTATCTGATACTCTCTCAAGAGGTTAAAAAATGTATCTCAGAATGGCTGGTATGGGTATTAACCTTTTTTTAATACATATCTGAGATACATTTTTATTTCAAGTGGGTTTCATGTCATCAAGAGCTTAAAAAATGTTTATTGGAGGGCTGAAACATATGCTCACAATAGTTTAAGAAAATGTTTTTTTTCTCTAGAGGATTCGACGATAGGTACAAAATGCTGACAATGGATTTTTTTAACATAAAAATAGCATTACTTTTCGGCTTATCACGTATTCTTGTACTACACAACTGAAACTGGAACTGACGTTGGTACGCAATTGGAAGAAATGCGATAACACAGCGAGATATCGTAGCTGCTAATTTAAAGTTAAAACATTAATTACAAAACTATTTATATAGCCTTATCCTTTTTTCAGCTGAAAATTTAACCTGATTTGCGATGCAGGTGGCCCGGCATGGCCAAGCGTGTTAAGGCGTGCGACTCGTAATCTGAGGGTCGCGGGTTCGCATCCCGGTCGCGCCAAACACACTCGCCCTTTCAAGCCATAGGGGCGTTATAATGTGACGGTCAATCCCACTATTCGTTGGTAAAAGAGTAGCCCAAGAGTTGGCGGTGGGTGGTGATGACTAGCTGCCTTCCCTCTGGTCTTACACTGCTAAATTAGGGACGGCTAGCACAGATAGCCCTCGAGTAGCTTTGTGCGAAATTCAAAAACAAACAATCATTCTGGTTCGATAAAACGTATGCGCACACAAACTAAAAGATATAAATAACCCTTACTTTTACTTCTGATTTTAACAGCTGATTATCTTACAATCTAACTTACTCAGAAGGCTGTTGACCCACCAAGGGTCGTCTTTCAACGTTTAAAACTCTTGCAATATTAAAGTGTGCTCTCATCTTTGGTCTGGAACACGGGGTAGCTGCCCTCTGGAAATCACGTCTCACAACAAGAGTGCAGTAAACCGCACAAAAAAGGGGATTAGTTCTAATTGGCTAATGTTCAAAAAGAAAGAGAACATAAAACAGTTTTCTCACCATGCCTTGTCTCACTATTTTCTATATCTTCAGTTGCTTATCACAGTCTCACAGATACTATCAAACTGGAAAACAACTGGACCTCTCCAGGCATAGACTGACTTAGTACATATGTCACATCTTTTAAAGGAAAGGGATTTTTATATCACAAAGACTTACCTCAAGTAAATTGGAACATTCTAAATGTATTTTCGATGTTTTTTTTTTGTTATTGATGATTAAACAAAGTAAGTCCCACATAAACTTCCATATATATGAATGAACATTATCAATCGTCTAAAACTGATTTAGTAACGAGAAACAATGTTTTATCATTCGTCTAAAATTGATTCAGGGTTAAAACAGTACCGTTAAACAACGTTTCGCCAGTTTTACTGTACATCACTACATAAAATGAACATACATAAATACTTATGCGCAAAGAAACATGACAAGGAACATTTAGATTGGTTTCAAAATTAAAGTATATACGAAACCTAACTGAGAGTTATAGAAGAAACGTTTTTTTTACTGTTTTAACTCCCTTAGTAAAAAAAGGCAAAGATAACAGGATAACAAACCATTTTGACAAAGATCCGAATCAAAGACCAGTTGCTATGTGTGAAAAAGTCTTTATCTGAAAACACTTTATATTACATGTGACTGTAAGACCAGAAACTAGGCTGCAGCCTTGTGTGAAACACTTCATTTGGAAAATTATTTTTTAAACATTTCACACGTGTTTAAGTTTTTCAACACTTTAAACAATCCACTGCACTGAGAAAAGAAAAACCCAACAAACTCTACGTTAATATAGGTATATACTAAACACTAATATATTATATTAAAGGTAATGTTTAACTGGAGTTTGAAAGCTAATTAGTTTCTCATTGGGACAGCACTGAGTTTACGAACTTACGACGCTGAAATGCAGGGTTCAATTCTCTGCGGTAGTCACAGAAAATAATCCAATGTTGCTTTGTTATAAACAAAAAATATTTTATTATAGTGTTAGAATAAAAAAATGATAAAAAACCTCATTAAGAGTATAATTGGATGAATGTATTTAAAGATACGCTGTTTTTGTTGTTTTTTTTTTTATTTTATCGAATTTAATGCAAATGGAACAAATTTTGAAATACAAATTTATAAAGTCTAATGACAACAAAAAATAATGAGACTGTTTTGTACAAAGTTACAAAGACCTTATGGGCATAGTCGTTTCTAATTTTGAATTAAGAGTCTGGATCGGAATAAAAAAAAAACAAAAACAGCTGGTCAACAACACTCATAGTAACACCTGAGCTGATCTTATCTCACCGTATACTGACACTCTTATAGCATAACCACGATCCTCAAAGTGTGGAAAGCGCAATTTTGGCAACGGGACGCGAACCATGGATCTTTGGATTCAAAGTTTGACCATACTAGCCATTAAGCCGCGCTAGGGCATACAATAAAATAAGGAAAAGCTCCAGAATTTTAAGCGCCCCCAAGACCAACACCGTGTATAACAAATATAATACTGATACAAAACAAAGTGTTGAATTGTATCATGCACTATACCTTCTGTACAGTTTATTAGAGGGAGGAACCTCACAAACTGTTAGTCAGTTTTATTTAGTATAGAATAACCTAAAATGTGTTAATTTCATTCACTTGAAATAGGAAATCGTCTATGTATTGTAAAGCAACACACAAGTATAAAAATACCATCTACTTTGAATCAACTGACTAAGGTTGTTTGATTGTAATCAGAAACAAAGCTACACAATGGGCTATCTGTGCTTTGCCTGCCACAGGTATCGATATCCGATTTCTAACGATATAAGTCCGCAAACACATTGCTGTGGGGGGTTCCTTAAAATATCTCAGTAGTGATACTGCTCGCATGGGCCTTTTGTTTGTTTATTGACTGCAAATGTTAAATCTAGTAGTTACATCGAGTATATTTGTATATAAAATAGTTTGACATAGATTTATACGTGTAAAGTACATAAGATTTAATCATTTCACTTTTATAATATGTCAGTGGTAAAAGTTCTTTGTAACTTGATCATCACATTCAAAATTCAGCTTTACACGTTCTGTTTTGTTACTTAATGTTTAACAAGCTGTAATACCCAAACTTAAAGTATGTTTAAACAATTGTACAGTTTCTATATCTTACACGTTTATTCGCTCATTGTAGATACTTAACTTTCATCTAAATCAAAGTAAACTCGTCTGAAACACGTGTGTAAGGTGCTTGATGTATTCTCTTCTTATTACAAACGATCCATAATTGCAACGAGTTTGGTAATGCAGAAAATAAAATAGCGTTATTTCAAGAGGTTTAGTACAGTAAAATAAATTAGATGTATTAATGTAACTTATTCATCAAACAGCTGTATGAATATACGATGTTTGTGTTAAGCGCTACAACGAGCACAATGTTATTGTATTCACTATGGTATTTATTCTTTGAAATCTACCTAATTAAGTGACATTTGGCAAAACCAATAATAGAATGTACCTCGTGATTTGTTAACTCAAAACCCTGATAAAAACCCGAACATATTTTGAGTATTTTTCTCAGTTTGTCCCAGCAGAATTTCTATGTGTAATTTATTTTATTTTATATCTGTTTCATCTGCTTATCGCATTTTGTGTTGTGATTTTTAACTGATTCATTCTTACTTCCATTGCTGTTGTATTTTCCAAGTTGATGTCCTTCATAACCAAAGAATTACATTTTGAATTTAATGAAACAGTTTTGGATCACGTTATTACAGAATCCAAGCTTGCACATACTGTGGCTAATACATTTCTGAGCTTCCATGAATTGTATTGGTTGAAAGAATGTCCAATTGCAATTCATGAAATGTATTAGTTGAAAAGTTGAAGTAATGTCCTATTGCAGTTGTACTCAAACTTTCTTGTTCTCGAACCATCTGAACTAATTTTATCTCTACGAACCACAGTTACAACATTGTATCATGTTGCTGATCTCTTCCTGTAATTATACATCCTTTCTTGGATTACCTACCATGGACCTTCAGTGGTACACGTACCAGAAACTAAGAACCTATATTCTGTTGAATTTAAACGTATTAATTAAAAAAGACGTCTACAGTAAATGAGGCATTAACCCTTTTGAGGTCATAAGGTCCAGCGAACGATTATTGTAAGTTAAAAATCTAAACATAAAAAGTATAACAGAACGTGAAAAAGAACCTACTATGCTATTTTTAAGTACTTTAATATAACTTAACAAGAACGTATATCATAAATTAATCCTTTTAAGAAATCAAAACAAAAATATATTCCTGGGAAATTTAAGAATTTGTCAAGCGACATTTTCAATCAAGTGTATTACTTCTATCACTAACAATAACATTGTGAATGACAACTAAATGTATTACTTCTATCATTAACAATAACATTGTGTATGACAACTAAATGTATTACGTCTGTCACTAACAATAACCTTATGTGTGACACCACGTTTACTACTTCTATCACTAACAATAACCTTATGCGTGACAACCATGCGTACTACTTCTATCACTAACAATAACCTTATGCGTGACAACCATGTGTACTACTTCTATCACTAACAATAACCTTATGCGTGACAACCATGCGTACTACTTCTATCACTAACAATAACCTTATGCGTGACAACCATGCGTACTACTTCTATCACTAACAATAACCTTCTGCGTGACACCATGTGTACTACTTCTATCACTAACAATAACCTTATGTGGGACACCATGTTTACTACTTCTATCACTAACAATAACCTTGTGCGTGACAACCATGTGTATTACTTCTATCACTAACAATAACCTTATGCGTGACAACCATGCGTACTACTTCTATCACTAACAATAACCTTATGCGTGACACCATGTGTACTACTTCTATCACTAACAATAACCTTATGCGTGACAACCATGTTTACTACTTCTATCACTAACAATAACCTTCTGCGTGACACCATGTGTACTACTTCTATCACTAACAATAACCTTATGTGGGACACCATGTTTACTACTTCTATCACTAACAATAACCTTGTGCGTGACAACCATGTGTATTACTTCTATCACTAACAATAACCTTATGCGTGACAACCATGTGTACTACTTCTATCACTAACAATAACCTTATGCGTGACAACCATGCGTACTACTTCTATCACTAACAATAACCTCATGCGTGACAACCATATGTACTACTTCTATCACTAACAATAACCTCATGCGTGACAACCATGCATACTACTTCTATCACTAACAATAACCTTGTGCTTGATACTCGAGCTGAGGACAAGGAGGAATTGAGGGCTTTGGAAAGTATAGCAGTAATGTGTCTCTAAGCCGATATTAAATTATCAAATTTTCCAATCCGTAAACTGTTTTACCACATATCAATCCACGCTTACATTCGTTTTGAAAATAATCAAATAGTTTTACTTAAAACATTATTTTAACTAGTCTTTACTTACAAGCACTAGTTATTTGAGTTTGTTTACTTAAACTTCTAAGAAAAATCCATGTTAAGTTGTAACGCTTAAATATGGTTTCCTAACAAAAAGCATGTGGTGACATTTAATTATTCTGAAAATTCCAAAAAAGAAATATCCCAACTTTTCTCCTGCCCACTTAGGCCGAGTGTCGTAATCTTTTTCTAAACAACTACTGCACTATACAGTAAATTAAAAATATATATATCAGTTTGTTTTGTAACTTTGGAACTATAATTATTTTACTGTTCCTTCCGATGAAAAAAAGAAAGTAAAATAATTAAAACTATGAACAAAGTCGCTTCAGGAACACCCTTTATGTTATACAGATGTAATAACTATAGATGTGTTTCAATATACTTCCTTGGATAGAATGCTCACATCCAACGTGGTTTAAGCAAAACACCTCTTTCGAATTTATTCTCTACTATTAATAATTTTACGATTCAGTATACTTGTTTGTTTATGATGAAGTACAAGGTTAAACAGTTGACTGTCCGTGCTATGCCAACCACAAATAGCGAAACACAAGATTTAATTTATAATTTAGCGATACTTTGTATATTAATAGTCCTCGGATTGTCTTATCACTTTTACCATCTACAGTCATACAAACGTAAATTATCGCATTTTATATGAAACTATACATTTTTCACTCTTCACAAACATTGGTAATATCGATGTTATTTATTTACAGATGTCACAACGTTTGTTTTAGTTCGATTTTAACCAATCATCTTTTTCATAATTACTTATTCACAGGTAAATACGTGATCTCAGAAAATATTTACCAGCAAAGCAAATGTTCTTAGATACATTATCTCTGATCAGTATGTTCCCATAACTATTAAAATATAGCTACAAAACTTGTATTAAAGCTTTGTCTGTTATCTTTACCGTCTAAAGATACATTGAAATCTTTAAAGATAAATTACTTGAAAATACAGTTATTTCGTTCAAAATAAAGTAAAAATTGAACTGTTTTTCGTAAGTTGCGAAATCCTACCGTTCAAGATTTGTTAGAGTTTTATCTTAAATTACTTAAAGAAGTTTGGTTTCAAATAATGATAATTTCAGCCCAGTGATGAGCTTCTTGTTTAATTTCTAAAATTTACTAATGATAAAGACCATCCTAAGAACAGCTCTGAATTTACTAATGATAAAGACCATTTTGAGAACAGCTCTGAATTTACTAATGATAAAGACCATCCTAAGAACAGCTCTCAATTTACTAATGATAAAGACCGTTCTAAGATCAGCTGTGTAATCTCGCAGTAAGAGTAGAACATAAAGTTGGAGGAAAGGTTTAATTAACTTAGTGTAGCTGTAAGTGAAGTGTTTGTGTATAAAGAAGATGTAAACAGTTGATACAAAACGTGATGAAACTCATTTTATAACAAAACAATCGGACACAAACACACTAAGTTAAGAAAACGTTTTCATCTTGTAATTAAGCACAAAGTTCCTCAATGTGCCATCTGTGCTCAACCCAACAAGGGTATCGAAACTCAGTGTTTAGCAGCGTGAGTCCGCAGACATGCCGCTGTACCACTGGGGTAAGAACGTTTTAATCACTGTGTTTCAGTTTGAATAGTTTTATGGCAGCAATTTTTTAGGAACCTAATTAAAATTTTAGATATTGTTTTGTCTAAAATCAGACCTACTAGTAATTTGTTAAACACAAAAATAAACAAACCGAATCGTTTTAAAAAGAAATATTTCAGTTATTGTATCATAAGTAATATCATACATGATTATTTATGCAAAAACAATATCCCTTAGTGGATCGTATGTGATGTACCAGCCAATATCTTTAGAGTTAAATTATAGGTTTAAATAGATATCATATTTAAACGCTGGACGAAACACATTTTGACAGTTGAGAGTAGACTGCTTTGAAATCATAATTTCACTATTCTTATAGGCAAACTGTATTTACCTGGTTACTTTTTTATATTGTTAAAAAGAGTTGTATTGTTCTATTACTGTAAAGGTAATCGCATGCAATGAGAGGTTGGAAATGTAATCAAGAGTAATTCCAAAATGCCATATGTGAGTGTGATGTACTGTACATTAAAATTAATTCAAGGTCAAAAGTCAATGGTGAATAGAACCTTGACCTTGTACAAGAAAGTTATTCTCGCTTGATTGGTGGAAGTTGTCAAAAATAAATAAATAATAATGTAACTGTGGGCTTTTATTTTGAAGTTATGAATTATTGAAAAGACAGCTAATCAATACCACCCACCACCATATTTAGAATGTTCAAAAACTGATTCAGTAATTGTGAGGTCTATTTTAAAATTTACTACTAAAAAAAAAGATATTCTAAAACAATTTTGAATTTTCATGAGAAGAACAGACCTAATTAAGAATTTAATGTTGACCAAAAGAAAGTCCAACCTTTACAAAGCACTCGGTTTATAAGGTTTCTTATTCTTGTTTTTAATTGATTTTCTGAACCTACATGTTTTCTAACATCATATTTATGTGTCATTATGTATTAATAGATATATCTTAAGAGTTGAAACTTGGAGCAGGAAAACATTTCAACCTGAAGTTTTACAAACTTAAATTCAAATGTTTGTAATTTAACATTATAAAACGGTAAAATGAAGTCTGAATTAAACTGCTATAAATTAGACATAATGCTTACAATTTAAATGTAACATTTTTTATCGTCTAGTGCTGTTATACCAGACTATAATTTTGGGTTGACATTTGCTACACCTGGTTTTACATTGAACAACAGACAAAAATATCAAAACACATCATATGTCAATAACATATTTTCTGAGTTTTTAAGATTTCTTTCTTGTATCCACCTACCCATAATACAAACGAATGTCGTATTACTATAACAAGAAATTATTTAACCAATTAATAAAAAAAATCAAATTTCACACTAAAACTAAAACAAGCCAGAACAAGAAAAGATTTTCACTCCAATCAAAACTTAACTTCATAAAATTCAACAGTTCTTCTAACGATTGCTAAAATAATTTTGTTTTTGTAAAACAAAAGGTAGTTAAATTATCAAACTGAAAATGCACTATCCGTAATTCATGTGTAATACGCCTCCCATTGGCATAGCGAAAAGTCTGCGGACTTACAACCTTAGTAACCAGGTTTCGATACCCATAGTTGGCAGAGCACAGGTAGCCTTTGTGTAGCATTGTACTTAACTTAACAAAATAGCTATGTATGGAACGTGTAAAATGCACACAGATTTATGTTAGCACCGTTAGATGGAGCTTTATATTATAGTCCGTGCGTGATCACACACGTTTACTGTTTGTTTTTTTGTTGTTTAGGCGAAAAATTTAACACTTTGAAGTTTGAAATATATATCTTAGATTAATAATAACTGCTGTTTAAATTTTCTTTCACTTCAAGTATTGGGAGTGTTACACAGGTCTGCGAATTTAAACTTCGTAAAAGTTGTTTTAGTTTTAATAAAAGATTTGCCACAGTTTAACTATCACAATAAATAGTTTTATTATTATGTTTGTTAACAAAAATACCAACAAATTGAAGTAAAGGGTAATTTGCAGTAATTTGAAGTAAAAGTAATTGATGTCAAATGAATATGTACCTTCATTCATCCTGATTTATATGTGTGTGTGTGAAACCTACGTCTTTTAGTCTCAAAATTACTTGTCGTGGTCATTTTGTTTTCTATTTATCGCATCTGGAATATCTAGTTTCAACAACCAGCAGTAATCAGCCATCGTACTGATGTTCAACCTCCCTTGATGTCATGATGAAAACTTTCCAGACGTTTCAGGATGAAAACAATCCCTATCTTAATTTTTATTTTTTTCAGCATCAGATGAAACTGAATCAAGAGGCTACAGTTGAGTATGTACAGGTACATTAGGTCCATGGTGCAGTAGGTACAGGTACACCAGGTCCATGGTGCAGTAGGTACAGGTACATCAGGTCCATGGTGCAGTAGATACAGGTACATTAGGTCCATGGTGCAGTAGGTACATCAGGTCCATGAGCAACAGATCTTATAGCAGATTGAAGGCTCGGATAAGAAATTTCCTTTTTATTTCGAGTGTTCTAGCTTTGCATGTTACATGAGCAAAAACAGCAGTCATTTTTGTGGTTGCTAGGCCAACGCCAGATCACTGGAATTCCAAAATACTTTTTCTTGTCTTTAGTTCATTATCTCAACCTTTCAAGACAGAAAGGTGCACACTTTGTGCTTAGCCCATGATCTTGTCTTGGTCTCCATGTTTATTCCAAAATACGCGTCATAAGCTTTTTTGACGAATTTAGTAATGTTTTGCTCTTGTGTCTTTACAACAAATTTACCACAAATATAACAGAATATGTTTGGGGCAACCTCATGCTGCCATATAAAAGTATAAATAATATTGAATAGGAAAACTCATGCACGTACAAACAAATACTACCCAGAAATGTGACCTGTTAACCGTTATATACTAGAGGTAAGTTTCGCATGAATTCTAGAACAATCAATAAGACTCTCACGTCGCGATTGGTCTAGAGACATCTATAGCCAGTGGTAGTCAACATTGTAAACATAACAAAATGTGATCTAATTCCAATAAAAATGATCGCTTATGTAAAAGAACATATGACGTTTGAAAAATATGTAAGTGATAAAGAAAAACGGATATCATTTTCGAATTCAACGTACATGAATTACCGTAAAACATGTAAACATTTAAGACAATACAACCATCGCAGGCCTGTGTTATTGAACCGATCACTTTTTGTTCCAACTCCAGAAGATAGGGAGTATTACTGAACTCCTCATATTTTTGTTCCAACTCCAAAAAATGGATAGTATTGTTGAACTACTCATATTTTTCTTCCCACTCCAAAAGATAGGGTTTATTACTGAACTTTTATTCCTTGTCTTCCCATCAGAAAAAAAGAAAATGTACCATAACTACTAATTTTTGTTTCTATACTGTATATTAAAGGAATGTTACTGAAAGACCTTCAATATATTATCAATGACTTTGTTTCTATACCAGCACCAAAAAGCCGAAATTGTTATTAATAACTCAATATATGAAAAAAAACTTATTTTACCGACAATCCAATTTCTTTTGCAACAGCTGAAGACTCGCATCGTCGCTGGAAAGGTCATGTCAGTACAAAGAACATCAACTCACTAAATCTCAGTGTAACCGCTGAAGATTGATATTATTATTAGATATTTGATATCTATACAAACAACATCCATCAGTTTTCTAACTCCCACGGTAACAGCAGTAAACAGAGATTTCTATTAAGTTCATTAACTCCAGGAAGAAAATACTGCTAATAATTTAGTTCCAATTGCATTCGCTGAAACAGTGGCAGCGGATGTTTTATATTCAGATAGGTATATACTATCAACTTTTAATTTCAACTATAATAGCAAGACGTATGCGTTTTCATATACATGTACAATAAAGTTAAGAGAGCTTTCCATTAAATACAAGAAGCATGTTAAAGATACACGGATAGTTCTGCTCAGTCAAGGAAAACAAAACAATTAAACCAGAAAGGCATTTTTTGCAGAAAGAATTTCACATTTTCAAGGGTAATTTACTCCGTTCACAACTGAGACAAAATCATTGTAATCAGTTTAAAAAATTACTTGACTATTATACTGTCTCAAACCTCTAACTGTTCTATACTGACATACATCTTATACTGCAGACGTGAAAAATGTTTGATGTAAACATAACTATTCGAGACTAAAGTATGTCAACACACACACATACAGAGATGATGGGTCCAGTCACGGACGCCCATCTTAATCTAATGTAACTAACATAACTTATAAGACGAAGAAATTGTTCCTGGTGGGAGGTTTTGACAAGCTGAGAAACAGGTTTAGTGCTTTTGAAAACTGCACACATAAGCCTAACTGGGTTTCCTCGCAAATAAGCCTTGCTGGGTTCCTCGCAAATAAGCCTAGCTGGGTTTCCTCACAAATAAGCCTAAATGTGTTTCCACACACATAAGCCTAACTGGGTCTCACCAATGTCGTCGTTAATAACTGATAGTTTTTCTGATAGCGTATTCCAGTATTAATGTACTGTTCTATTAAATAAACTGGTTATCGATGTAACGGGTTAGTATTGTTTTTGTTTGTTTTTGGATTTCGCGCAAAGCCACTTGAGAGCTATCTGCGCTAGCCGTCCCTAATTTAGCAGTGTAAGACTAGAGGGAAAGCAGCTAGTTATCACCACCCACCGCCAACTCTTGGATTACTCTTTTACCAATGAATAGTGGGATTGACCGTCACATTATAACGCCCCCACGGCTGAAAGGGCGAACGTGTTTGGTGCGACCGGGATGCGAACCCACGACCCTCATATTATGAATCGCACGCCTTAACCCACCTGGTCATGCCGGGCCGACGGGTTACTAAAAGACGCGAAATCTTCTATCGTTTAATTTGTTCACAGATGAACTACGTCTATTACCTACACATTGATGGAGTGCGTTATTATTTTCATTGTCTAACGATTTATTGACTACTGTTTCTCGTGGAAAATGTGACCCCCCAATGGCACTGCGGAATGTCTGTGGACTTACAACTCTTGAATCCAGGTTTCGATAGTCGTAGTGGACAGAGCGCAGATAGCCCATTGTGTTGCTTTGGTGCTTAACTTCAAACAAACAGTAAGTTTGTTTTTTAATTTTCGCGCAAAGTTAGGTGAAAGCTATTTGCGCTAGCCGTTCCTAATTTAGCAGTATAAGATTATAGAGAAGGCAGCTAGTCATCACCACCTACTACTAATTCTTTGGCTACTCTTTTACCAACAAATAGTGAGATTGACCGTCATTTATAACGCCTCCCACGACTGAAGGGGCGAGCATGTTTGGTATGACGGGGATTCGATCCCGTGACCTTCAGATTGCGAGTCGAGCGCCCTAACCACCTAACCGTGCCCCTTGGAAAGAACATAAAGTTCGATGCAAACAGTATGCAATGTCTTGCAATGTTAGATGTAGCCATGTGGTCGAAAGACACCATTAAAAATAATAGATATTGGATAAAAATTACAATCAGTTCGACGAAAGACTGTGAAAACATGTCTCCATTTTGTATTTATTTTCTCTGTAGTTTATAAATAAATTATGTGGTGTGAATTCATTCTTTCATACTTTCGTAGTATTTCAAACTGTAGGAATTATTTTAATATTACAAGTGAAAGCCACGGGCATCCAAAAATGCAGGGATATAGCATTAGCAAGACATAAATATTACATTTAAAGATGTCTGGCCACAATACAATAAGTCATAAGCAGCCTATTTCGAGGTGTACGATCTTAACTGATCTAAGAATAAATGATATATTTAAAGAAATAAAAAACAGAAATATTTTCCATTGCGAACAACGTTATTAGTATTGAGATACGAACAATCTATTCCAAGGTGAAAGGTTAACACAGTGGTAAGATATGTTTTTATAATTTTACGTGTATAAAAAGCAGGGGCGTAGATTTTTTACACCCGATGGGGGATGATTTTTGCAACCACTTATGTGGACTGTTCTATTTGCAAATTGGATATCTTTGATTACATGATCCTGAAAGCTGTAAACATGCAGTCACAGAGTAATCTTGTTGCCACGATACTTGCATGTATACTTAGGCCTACTGACTGATACTTACGAACTATCGCTTAGATCGAAAAACTTAGAAGCACACCTATATTAAAGATGTATATTTCGGCTACTGAAAAAGCCTACATCTAGGCCTAATTATGTAGTTCGATTGGTAAGAACACGAGAATCACAAGAACAAACACACAATTTGTAGGCCTGTGATGCAATAAAACAATTCAACAGACCAAACTTTCGGGGGAATGACTGCATGCACCATACCCCTCACCTAAAATGAAGGGGGGTGTATCCTACCCATCCCCCCAGGATCTACGCTTCTGATAAAAAGACATGGAAGATAAATATATAAAAGACGTGAACATTCAGTAAGAGTTTCTTTGTTTGTTTTGAATTTCGCGCAAAGCTACTCGAGGGCTATCTGCACTAGCCGTCCCTAATTTAGCAGTGTAAGACTAGAGGGAAGGCAGCTAGTCATCACCACCCACCGCCAACTCTTGGGCTACTCTTTTACCAACGAATAGTCGGATTGACTGTAACATTATAACGCCCCCACGGCTGAAAGGGCGAGCATGTTTGGTGTGACCGGGATTCGAGCTCTCGACCTTCCGATTTCGAGTCGAACGCCTCAATACACTTGGCCATGCCGGGCCTTTCAGTAAGAAAATAAAAACTATTGATTTCCTCTGCTCTGTTGTAGTGTATTCAATTCGCCCCTTAAAGTTCATTTTGTTCCATTATAAGTCATTTAGTAACAGCTCACATTTCAAACAAAAGCAAGCGCACAGTGTTTAAGAATATACAAAATAAATTATTTTATGTTGAAATAAGTATTTAATGTTGTATGAAAGGGCTGGATACAAAACACTGCTCTACAAACCATAGTTAGAAATAATTAACATGTAAATTAATTGTGTAGTATATTTTAATTCATACTAAGTATTAGTACATGACACACTTCTTACTTGGATATCAACTCATAAATATATTTTATAATTTATTACAGATCTACATTAGATTTGGTTGGTTTGTTTGTTTTAAATTTTGCGCAAAGATACACGAGGTTTATCTGCGCTATACGTCCATAATTTAGCAGTGTAAGGCTAAAGGGAACGTATCACCACCCACCGCCAAATATTGGGCTACTCTTTTACCAACAAAGAGTGGGGGTAGCCGTCACGTTTTAACGTTCTCACGGCTGAAAGGGCAAATATGTGACGGGGATTCGAACCCCCAATTCTCCGATTACGAGTTGAGCTCTCTAATCACCTCGCCTTGCTGACCCGTCGATGTGATTAATGAATTAATGTATTTACATTATAACAGATTTTACATTTTTACCTTGTAAAGAAAAAATGTCTGTATCATGACATATTTCTACAGATGAGCTGAAGCCAAAAGAAACTTGAATTGCACGTTCTAATTAAGAGAAAACTGAAGGCTTTTATTTTTAAAACCTCATTAAGAGAAGGCTAAGTGCTTCCATTATAAATGACTTATTAAGAGAAAACTGAAGGCTTTCATGATCAATAACTCATTAAGGGAAAGCGAAAGGCTTTCTTATCAATAAAGCATTAAGAGAAGGCTAAAGGTTGTCATTACAAGTAACTGATTAAGAGAAAGCTAAAGGTTTCCATGACCTTTTCAGAAAGGAAAGGAATCATCCTAAATCAATATAAATTTATCCAATAGAAACTTGAACACTAATCCGTAATGCAAATATCTCTAAATCCCCGCTAGTAGAGCGGCATGTCTACGGATTTACAACGCTAAAATCAGGGGCTCGATTCCCCTCGGTGGACTCAGCAGATAGCCCGATATGCCTTTGCTTTAAGAAAACACACACTCTAAATTCCCCTAACGAGAATAATATGATTTTCAAGTTAACAGGAGTGGACATACACAGAATGCATCTCTGTAACAAGTCATCTTTCTCCAACAGTCTAGAAACAACCCATCCAAGTTCTCCTTCAATGCTACCTTTAGGCTTCTCTCCCGACCTTCTGTAGCGTCTTCGCAGCTTCTCCCAACTCTCTTCTTTATGTTCGTGGATCTTAATCTACAAAAATTATATCATCATTGAATATCAACTAAACTCAACAGTCACGCGGTCTGTAATATTTTATCACGAGTGAGGTGAAGAGAAACTGACGTTTCTGATCACTCCTGGTTAATTTTTCATTCCCCTTTGGGAATACTTTTTGTCATTATCTCGTTAGAAACATTACCTCGTTGAAGATTAAATAAAGCCACACAAAAGTACACGTGATTTTAGATGATATTATGGTTTAGAACAGATAACTTTGTTGTTCAGCACGAAATTACTTAATGGGCTGTTTGTGCTTTCATCTCCTTGGATATAGAAACCTGATTTTTTGTGTTGTTAGCTCATCGCTGAACTACTGAAGGTCAAATCAATAATCAGATGATATATATTTAGAGCAGAATATATCAAATATGTAGATATATAGTTAATTTTAATAAATAAAATGTTTACTGATTTACATAAATAAAAAAAAGATTTTTGTGTTTCTCAAAATAGTGACAGCATATTTCATAACAACGATCAGTTCCCGCAAATCAGCTCTCACCGTTTGATCGTCTGTTTAGCAGAGAAACGAAACTTAAGTGTTTGGAATTAAAAGGAATACCAAATCATATACCTGAAATAATTACAGAGTTGAAAAGTTGAAGATACTGTACTGTGTTTTTTCAACTAACATGCTACTGAATTATGTTTTTCTAATAAATGATGCTACAGAATTTTGTTCATTTCAATAATTGAGGGTACAAAATGAGGTTCTTTCCACAAACTAATATAAGTCATGACACCTTTTTCACCAACTGATGAACAACTAATAACGCTATTGACACATATTTCCAAAATGACCATTGTCTTAATTATTTTAATTATCACCAAAATCACTTCTTATTGTGAAAATACTGATATTTTTTTAAATATTGCATTACTGATTTTTATTGTGCACCAGCAACTACAAGCCTGCTATCCATGACTTCAACAAAGAACCAAAGGGTTATTCGTACTCGTGCCACTCCGACTCCACAATCGCAACTCAATTGAAATGTTAACAAAAAGCGCCCTCTGAAGACTACTTATAATTTTCAAGAACGAAAAAATAAAAATAGTGACAGAAGTATAACTATTGTTAAAAGCAATAAAAAGCTGGAAAAATGTCCCCAAAATGTTTTGCTTATTTTCTGTCTCTCAATATTTCTTTTTATACATACATACTTTGTATCATATAAGCTTTTGATTACTGAAGAGAAGATGTAAACTTAATGAAAACTATTCTTTATTATATAAGTATTTAAACAATTACAGGAATTCAAAGTTAACTTTCTACTGCACATGGTAACAAACTTATCTTTGTTGTTTTATACCAAATGCTTTAGTTAATTGAACACTTTTACTTTGTGGTAACAGTCTAAATAAACAATGGAATAATTATTGTTGGTTTCTTAATTTAACAATGTTACTAAAGGTAACTTAACAATATATATATTACAAATTTTGGACTATCTTGAAGAAAAATAGTGTTTGAGTTTTGGGTCTTTTGTTTTTAATTTGTATATAAAAAATATTCTTGTGCAATACAGAAGAATTTACGTAAAAAAACTCAAAGAAAACATTTTCTACCGTATTTTCATAATGCGCTCAATAAAGGTTTAATGGGGTATATTCTGTATTAGTTTGTGTTTAAGTTTTCCGATCCTTTATATATTAATTTCACTGAATCAAATTACATTCATTGTTCCTCATTCTGTATTCGCCAGTGTTACCGTTATTACTAGCAATAGAGAGTCGTTTGGCCCTTGATCTCTCTCTAAATATTTAGACTTTCTCGTCCCACTGTGTCTTAATAACGTTTCCAAGTGAACTACTTAACCTTACGTGTTTTTGTCACGTTTTCCTCTGGACTTCTTTCTTACTCCACCACTTAACCTTTTCGATCACAATTTAATTGCACTTGACTTAACCCTTGTTTATAACAAAGGGTATATTTTCCCGATTAAATCAATATGTTTACACATTTCTCGGTTGTATTTTTTGGGGTAGGATTACAAAAATATATAAAACAAAATTTAATACAACAAAAGTTAGTTTTTTTGTCTCTTAATTTATTCTGGTTCTTTTAGTTATTTACAAAGTATTTAGTGTCTGGTGGCAACAGCTGTCCGTGGAATCAACCTTAATCCAAATGCAGTAATCTTTCTGAAATCTGTTAGTTAGAGGTATGTTAAAAGGCACAACTAGCCCCGCTGTAATAAACAGGTGTTTTTAAGACTCAGATCGGTTTTTTCAACCTTAATCTTGACTTGTTTTCCAATGATAAATATTTTTCTCTATCGTTGATTCGTCGCTCAGAGATAGTGTAGGAGGAAGGTGATGCTTGCAGCGCCATCTCAACATCAAAGTCGTCTATAAATATCCAGCGAACAATTCTTCACACATGCTGGTAACACTATAGTGGTTTGATTGGTACGTTCTACTCTTACGCCCTTTCCATTGGCACCTCTTACAGATAAGCAAAGTAAGCCGTGTAATTTTTGAAATTTTAATTTTTAACTTTCATTAATTTGAGAATTAAGATAAATTGTTCAAGCAAACATAGTATATAAGTCAATATTCCAAATAATATACGTTTTAGTATTTAACATTAAATATACGTTTACAATTCAACTAAATATACAAATGTTAGATTATCAAAACATATTCAACTTCTTGAATTTCTTGGCGTTTTTTAAACATCAGTTTGAACGTATAGATAATTTTTGTTCTGATATGCTTATTGACACTTTAGGGACGATATGTAATAGCTGAGAAACACTATAATAGTGTTCAACACTACACTAGCTTTAATACGCTACCGTTACATTCACAATTCAAACAACGAAGGAAAAACTATTGCTATTGGTAATTTGTTGTTATGCACAAAACTACACAATAGGATATCTGTGTTCTTTCCACGGTTATCGAAATCCAGTTTTTAGCGTTATAAATCCTTAAGTTTAACTCTAAGCTATCTAGTAGAGAAAACAGCACAGTTACTTCATAATCGAAGTATGAAACCTAAGATAGCCATGTACAATTGTTTGTTTGTTTGTTTTTGGAATTTCGCACAAAGCTACTCGAGGGCTATCTGTGCTAGCCGTCCCTAATTTAGAAGTATAAGACTAGAGGGAAGGCAGCTAGTCATCACCACCCACCGCCAACTCTTGGGCTACTCTTTTACCAACGAAAAGTGGGATTGACCGTCACATTATAACGCCCCCACGGCTGGGAGGGCGAGAATGTTTGGCGCGATTCGGGCGCGAACCCGCGACCCTCAGATTACGAAGCGCACGCCTTAACGCGTTAGGCCATGCCAGATAGATTCATGTATTACCTTTGTTTATTTTAGATTGCATACCAAAAAGGAACAGATCCATGAAATCTATACTAATGAACTTAAAATGTGATTCCACAAAGCATTGTATTTTAGCTGTATTTATTTTTCATACATATACGTGACTTATATTATATTATACTTTAGTTACTTAATAAAACAGTCTTAAATTCAAACATTTCACAATGTGGAACATTATATGAATTTCATATAAATGACATTCTATGTTTCATATGAGCTAAATGACCAGGCCAGGATCAGGAGAATTGTACCTAACTTATAACTTAATAAAACAAACAACCATCAGCACCCACCGGCTACATGGGTAATAATAATTGAATAGAAGAATTGATACTTACATTTTTATTTCGTGTACATAGATGAGAAGCGAAGATTTTTTTTCAGAGGCATATGGCAGGCTTGAACTTTAGACCTTCCAATAGATAGCCCGCTAAATTAACTACTAATCCACTGCACCACCCGATTTCTTAAACACAGGTAGCATATTCTAAGTTATAAGTATATTGGATGTGCAGACTTTTTTTTTTTATCGTTCTGCTACATTTGTCACGCTACTTGAACTACGCACTGACAAACGTGCTGCGATGGGACTCCATTAGTGAACAGAGGAGATGTTTTGCTTTAATAGGTTCGTGTATAAAAATGTCATTTTTGCAAAAATATTTCAGTGATGATATGTTAACCATTGTATAATATTTATTTTCGAACTCTTTATATCTAACTTTAACTGAAACCTCGTCTTCTCGAAATATACCTGCTATGTTTAACATCATATTATTTGATACTGAGTTTCGCCCAGAGTTACTTGAGGCTGTCTGCGATAGCTCTTCCTGATCCTGAAGTTATATACAAAAAGGATAAATACTACTGTAGTCGAACAGTGGGATTTGTCCGTTACTCTTATAACGCACTCACTCCTTCAAAGTGTGAAGCGTGATTTCTTTTCGGCGGTAACCAAGAAACTTCGGATCCACAATCCAGCATTTTATCCACTGCATAGCGCATGGTTTAAGTATGCTACTGAACACTTCTAAATCTTGAACCTAAGATCCCGTATGATTTTAATATACCTACCACAGAAAGTCCAGTACCATACATTAAAATAACTTGTATTCTCTTACGAAGAGGCTAACTGCTGTTCCCACGCACAAATCTATTTCTCCTAGTAATAAAAATGGACAAAGAAAAGAAAAAATATGAAAAAGTAGGAATATTACCAATCAGAGATCTACCTTCTCGGCCAAATCCCAACAATAGGTCTTGTACAGTAATCTGGTTAAATCTTATTTTATTATTTAATTGTAACATGTATTGTTGTAGTTACATTCTGTAATAAACTAGGCCAAAATACGCCTCAGCTGTTTGTTATTCTGACTTTAACACTGATTCTAAAATGGAAGAGAATCCTAACGAGTTGGACGCATCCCAATAAACTGTACGCGGTATAGTTCACCAAGATCTTGCTATTGTGAAGGAATATAACTACGAGCTGATCCCTCCACACACACACACACACATATGTAAATATATACTGGTGACAGAAAGACAAACACGGGGCTGGCCCTGTGGTAGAGCCCTTGATTTCGTAGCTTGAGACCCGGATTCAAATATTCTCCACACTTCAAGCTGAGTTATAAGAGTGACAGTCACTCTCTCAGTAAAGGTGTTTCGTACGGGTGCTGCTGACTGGCTGTCTTCTCTGTGATTAGTAGTTCAAGAATAAGGATGATGGTAGTTTTGTCATAGATTCAAATTACAAATATAAATAACGGCAGAAAGACAAACTAATGAAGTATTTTCAAAAATTACACTACAAATAAGAAAGTAAGTTTTTTACAACATAGAACGAAGCTTAAGTGTGTTTGAACAGAAGCAACAAGAAAAACGAGATTTAATACTAACCATGAGACGAAAATATCTTTCAACATGTTTCGGGAGATTTAAGGACAGACAGACTTTACAGTTGCTGCAGATTTCACACATAAATGGAAATTTAAGCTTCAAAAAGGGTGCAGAAAAGTAAAGATGAACTCTGTAGTTATTACCATGACAATGTAGTAGCGTTAATTATACAAAATGAATATCCTGCACGTAGGGTGAAGGAAACGAGAAATTACTGCTACATCAGAATAAAACATCAAGTCACACGTGTAAGTTTACAACACTACTAGTATGAATCATGAACAATGACACCTAACTGCACACCCATGAACTCTTCTGAACATCCTCATTCACAGAAGAATCTGTGGAAAATTTGTCAAGGTGAGTGACTTAAAGATGACCTCTCCTTCCTCAACAGTAGGTTGACTGGATGAAAGACGCGATGTCATACAACAGTATGTCATCTTTGTCATTAGACTCAACACAGCTGACAATTAAAGAAATAGTTCCAAGATCACTTATAAAGTATAACTACCCATCCATAGGATAGAGTTACTGAATACATTGTAAAGTATAACTAACCATAACTAACTGGGATAAGTTTCTAAAATGGACTTAACAAAGGTTTGTTAGTGAGGGTAAAACAGGTTAAGTTACGTTGATAAAGGATAGTTGTTGATATTTAAACAAATATTTTAACAACAGAACGTAAAACTGATTTTTATCCTAACTTTACGAGCCTAAGCCTTACTTTGATCCGCAAGGTATGATACTTATCTTTTCTCCATACAAACAGCTTTACTTAAACTACAGATCATTTAGTTTTACTCTATGTAGAAGTCTTAATGAATCTAAAATATAGTTGTCCTGATGCACACAGTCTTATGTTATCTGCAGGTTATTTGTCTTATTTATATAGAATAGTTAGGAATGTTTGTTTAACAAATTTATTGCCATTGAAGTAATCAAAACGGAAGTTTAAAGCTATCCTTGGTAAACGCTTCTGATCTTAGAAATTTAAAACCATTTGTCTTTACAAAAAACACGATAAAAACATTTTTCTCTATAGTTATTACACCCAAACAGTAATGATAAATCTGTGATATATTTGGTGGTTTGTGGGCTGAATTTTCAGTGACTGGTGACATTACTTTCAAACACCTAAATATCAATTTAAAGTAAATATAAGCAAAATACACGTGTTTCTTTATATTTATTTAATAAGTTTGTTAAACGTATTCGTTTCATTGTTTTAAAACACAAACCGGAGCAACGGGCCTACAGGAAGCAAATTCCGAATCTTAGCACTAGAAACTCTCAAGTTTACCTCTGAGCCATCAGAAGGATGGTTTCTTATTTCTCTCGATATTTTTTGTTTCTTATTCTTCTTCGTTTCAAACAGAAAAATAACATAAAATGAGAAAAGAGACTCAGATTCATATACTTATAATTTTAACTATTTTGAAACCGTTATAGAACGTAAAAATAAACGTTTGAGCAGGAGCTCATAATTTTCCCGAACGTACATTTACGCAGGCATAAAGAAATAATCCCAATACCTAATTCGACTTCACTACAAATTAAAGTGCCACATGTATTTTGCTGATACAAGTAAACAACAAACAACAAATGCAACAACGAAGAGACAAGAGAACAGACATGCAGTACAACAGTCCTTGTGTCAACAGTTTCTTAAAAATTGGGGGAAGGGATACAGAAGCACGTGTCTCTTCTAATAAACCGTGGAAGAATTCGTTTGAATTTTATTATCGCTTTTTTGATTCCATAAAATCACAAGCGCGGCCTTCTGAGACAACAGTTTGTGCACGAGCCCTAAATCAAATTTGAGATCATTATTACACGCACCAGAGTACATCGCAAGGTCATAAAATTTAATCATTCTTTCTTTCATTATTTTACTTTCTTTATGATTTCCTGATGGTCCACATTTGTTAAAATTAATTGCATTTGTAAAATTGAAATAGATTTCATCAACTTTTAATTAAAGCAAGTTACCTACATAAATTGGAACTCAAAATTAACCCTCTAAGTAAGATAGTTAATTTAATACACCAATCGAACAACTGATTTTTTTTTTTAATTTCCCGCAAAGCTACTCGAGGGCTATCTGCGCTAGCCGTTCTAATTTAGCAGTGTAAGACTAGAGGGAAGTCAGCTAGTCATTATCACCCATCGCCAACTCTTGGGCTACTCTTTTACCAACGAATAGTGAGATTGACCGCCACATTATAACGCCACTACGGCTGATAGGGCGATCATGTTTGATGCGACGGTGATTCGAATCCACGACCCTCAGATTACGAATCGAACGCCTTAACCAACCTAGCCATGCCGGGCCCAACTACTGAAATATACGTCATCGGATAAAAACTTGTAATTTCTTGAATCCATCCATTAAACAATAGTGTATCCTTGTTATAAGCGACATTGTTCAGTTGTTAACTCAATATTAGATCATAATTAGTTGAATGAAATATTTATTCATTATTACACGTCACCAGCATTTAGCAGCTATAAAACAAAAAGAAAAAAGATTTATGAATTCCATCCCTTCATTATATCTTTAAAAGCTGTTTCATCAAGTTTGACACGACAACAAGGAATTTAACAGTGAAGGCTTAATTAAAACTATTCTCTAAGTCTAACCCTAAAATGTTCTGCTAACTGTACCACATTCATCAGTGCTTGTGCGACTCGTAATCTGAGGGTCGCGGGTTCGACCAAGAGTAGCCCAAGAGTTGGCGGGGGTGGTAATGATTAGCTGCCTTCCCTCTGGTCTTACACTGCTAAATTAGGGATGGGTAGCGCAGATAGCCCTCGAGTAGCTTTGTGCGAAATTCAAAACAAACAATCATCAGTGCTTATCTTGGACGTAAAGCTAGACGACTTTCCATTAATTTGTAATAATGATAGAAAACTAGAGTGTAATTACCACATATGTTTTTTTAATTCATAAAATTATAATTTACTTTAATTTACATTATTATTATGAAATTAGAGTTTATTGGTGCAGGTTTCTTGAAATCAATAAAATTTTGTTCGCCATTAATTTGTATTATTGATACAAAATTAGACTTTAATTGTTACGTAGTTTCTGAAATCAATATAATATTTATGATGTTTACTTCTCCTTTCCAAATGAGTTTGCTTGTTTTTGTGATTTGTGACGTGGATTCGAATCTGCGACCCTCAGATTACGAGTCGAGTGCCTTAACCCACCTGGCTATACCGTGCCCTTACTTAATAAGAACAAGACAACATTGATAAATAGCGGATAGTTTTCTAGATTACAGATAATTGTGCTACATAACTAATAAAGACATGTATAATAAAGACAAAGAGAGACAAAATATGAGGTCTTGATATAAGGTTTTAATTAAGTTCACATGTGAAATAGCAGTGTTGTTCGTGGTAGGCATAAATAGCAGTATTGTCGAAGCTTGGAAAATACACGTTGTAGGCAGATTCTCGTCAATCTTAATACTGTTATTTGTGAGTATACCTACCAGTATTTTTATAGTTTGAAACTACATGTTGCACGCAGATTTTCCCCAATCTCTATTTACTTGGTAGTAAATATATGTATAAATAATTATATCATTAAATATAACAAAACCCTGAGTAACATGTTATAATAAGAGAATTATAACATTTTTCATCCATGTCTGACAGTAATACATGATTGATCTTTGTTTCCACAGCATTTTGTTCATTAGTTTATCAGACTTTACTATTCACACAACAAATTATTATATATTAGTGATTACTGGCCAAGTAGTTAGTATGTCGAATGGGTAGGGCCAAGGTTTGAACTCGCAATATACCATTAAAAAGAAGTCGCATTTTCAAGTATTGTCGCGTTATAAAAATGGTTGTTTACTTATTCAACTTGGTCAATGTTATAAATCATAGATGACTGTGTCTAATTTTTAACTGGTTCTGGCCTGGCCTCTTAGCTCATAGGTCATTCGTGTTGAAAACACCAAAAGCTATATGAGCTCATGAAATGCCTTTCTTTACAACTGACTTGCCCCCAGTGGCACAGTGGTATGTCTGCAAACTTACACACTAAAAACCGCGTTTCGATACCCGTGGTGGACAGAGCACAGATAACCCGTTGAGTAGCTTTATGCTTATTTCTAAACAAACAACTGACTTAGTCCTTAAACTGTCCCACGTATAATTAATAGGTTATAAGCTTCGCAATATTTTAGGAATGAGTTTTATATATTTAAAGTGAAGCTATTACTTGTTCGTGACCTTTTGTTGATTTTAATTAATATTGCAGCTCAGCAGTGGTGGCGCCAGTACCAGAAACTTGGGAGGGCAATTTTAAGGGGCAAAACAAGACATTCAAAATTCACGTGTAGTTTTAAAAGAACTCATTATTCCCCCAAAATTTTAGTGTGATAAATTACATTGAGCCAACATTGGGTTTTAAAACATGCTTTGAATTGAGTTTCAAAGTCCCTAAGTGTTGACGGTCCTTGGAACGGTTGAGAAGGTTTTTGACAATTCTAGTATATCTAGACACTTTTTTATGGGGTGAGAGATAACAAGTTCCTTTAAAAGCGATTGGTGAATAATGTTATTTCGAGTATTATTTAAATAAATAATCAATTGCTTAATGCAATAGTACCATTACTATAAAATTTAGGGTTAAATGGAAAACCTATTACTCTAGGATATATCTAGTTAACTTCTAGCATACAAGAAAAAAAAACAACATTTCGTGAAGTGGTAATGCTCGTGAGAACGTGATTTCTTATTATATACACGACATTTGCTCTATATGTGTACGATTAAATTGTAAGGGGCAAAGAAAAATGCGGCAGGGCAAATGCTCCCTTACCTCTTTGTTGCACCGCCAGTGAAGCTTGGTGATTGTGATACACCTGGTGTATTAAGTCCAATATGAATAATAGAAAATTAAAGCACACATTAATCTGACTAAAGATAATTTCCCCGAAATAATTAACCTGAAATCTTTGAGCTCATTTTATTTTTTAAACCTGCTGATAAAAAAAGAAAGAAACAACAACCTAATAAGGTTTTTAAGGAGGTGAAATATTGTAGTTACATTATATAACAAGGATTTGGAAATCTTCCACTGTTGGATGAGCTCAGTGCTCACTGTGCAGAAGGTTAATTTGATTCTAACTCTTTCTTTTTTTACCTCACCAGTTTTTTTCTGATCTTCCAAGATATTTAAACCATACATTTCTGTCCATATTGTACATTAATACGTTAAATCCTTCACATCTATAGATATGGAATATGTACATTCCACTTAATCTCAAACATACTTTAAACCAAATACATAGATAGATGTTGAACATGAAAACTGACTTTTTCAAAAATCATAAATTTTCAGAAGGGATAGTTTTGTTCATATAAACTAAGACTGAAAATGGCTGTTAGATAAAAAAGAAACGCATATTTTTTTTTAGTTTATACACTTAAAATAACCAAATAACCGGGAATGAAATGAAGATGTGCAAATAAAAACATTAAAACTAGAATCTCATGAAATATAAATGAAGTTAAAGTATGTAATGTGAAGATATAAAAATCAATGAAATCAAAGTATATAATAAAATAATAAATAATAGATGTACAAAATTAGCTATGTATCGTAACTATTACAAAAACAAAATAAATTATAAAAATGTCACATGAACATCTTAACAGCAAAGTAAAGCTTAACGTATAATAAATGGTGATAAAATTAAATAATATAGTTATAATACAGTTATAAAATAAATTATGTTAAACCTTGTAATATGACCACAATGATTATAAATATTATTTGAACATGTCACAATTGTATTAAACAAAGATGGAACCGGAAAATGTTACATGACTGTACTGAGAAAACGTGACATTAGACAAAACAACATGACTGTATATCAGTTCTTAGTTCAGAGCATTTGTACTGAGCAAAGATGAACTTACACCACATGAAACGACTGTATTATTTAAATAAAGATGGAGTCTTAGCATGTGACACTACTTCATTAAACAACGAAGAAATATTGTCGTGTGTGACAAGATTGTACTTACCAAAACCATGAAATATTACCATGTGACAAGATTGTACTAAACAATGATGGAATATTACCAGGTGACAAGATTGTACTTACCAAAACCATGAAGTATTACCATGTGACAAGATTGTACTTACCAAAACCATGAAATATTACCATGTGACAAGATTGTACTTACCAAAATCATGAAATATTACCAGGTGACAATATTGTACTTACCAAAACCATGAAATATTACCAGGTGACAAGACTGTACTAAACAATGATGGAATCTTAGCATCTGACAAGACCGTATTGAGCAGATAAAACTACGTGATCGTATATCAGTTTTGTTGTTGTTTTGTACGCTGAAAATGAGTTTCTTAGAACCTTAAATTTCTTATGTTTGTTGTGATAAAAAAACAAGGTTTTCTCAAGATTATTTCATTTGAAGTAGGCAGATAAGATAATTGTTTTAAAAATGATAATATATAATTTATTCTACTGCTTGTGTGTTTTTACTCAGATAAGAATGAACATTTTGCTGTCGAGCATCTGCGTCTGCGCAGCTGTCACTTCACTAGTCGCTGCTCTTCCCAGCCAACACTTGATTCAAACTCGATCTCAGAGGTTATGTGGCTCTGAGCTTTCCCAAGCACTTTCCATAGTGTGTGGCGGCTTCTATTACCTTCCTTCTCTTAAGAGGTCCGACAGGGAACTATTCGACACCGAACTGGGAACAGGTAAAAACAAAAACATATCAGCTGTAGCCAGGGCATACAATTTAAAATAAGCTGAGGTCTAGTACTATAAAATTCCGATTTTCTAATATGGTTTATAATACTCGAAGTTTTGAATACCGATGTCAATGATCGAGTTAGTTATAAATGACATGTACTACTTACTTTAGCGAGTGAAAATCACTATTTGAAATATGGGTATAAAGTTATCTATAGAGTAGACTGAAACAAATTAATAATAAGTGATAGAAACTAAATTCATTGTTAACTAACTTTTAGAAATTTCACAATTTATGTAGTTTACAGGATACTTAAGAATTGAACGAGCGACTTGCAAAACGTCGTCCAGTTTATTAACTACGTAAGCACTTTGTCTACATAATTTTTGAAGTTTTTTGCTGATATTTATTTTCCAAATTAGATTTTGACATGCATATTCTAAATGTTTATTTATTCCGATAGTTTTGAATATTTAGTTTTAGGTTATTTGACGAAAATCATGTGATTTAAGTTAATTTCTTTTTAAAAATTCGGAGCATTAATAAAGTATGAACAAGACTCGTGTACATTTTCGACTAGTTCCCTGGTGGCGACTGATGAATGCTCTACAGTTTCCCTCTGACATGGGATACCTCGACGGCCATATAGCCACGTCTCTATTCCATAAGCGAGACAGTTTATCTCGACAGACTCGTGGTGTTTCCGACGAATGCTGCACGAAAAGCTGTACAATAAATGAGTTAATGTCGTACTGTGGTTCTACTGGAAATAAATAAATATTTCTGGCTTCTCTCAAAAGAAAACAAAAAAGATTGTTACTGTAGTTTATTTCTTTTTTCTCGAAGTCGTTGTTTTGTGGAATTCTGAGCATAAACCAAAGGTTATTATTTGAAGTTTAAGTTTTATTTCTAACTTGTAAAGTTCATAAGTTTCGCTTTACACACCCCTACGATGTCTTCAGGGGCAAGAAGATAGAAAATGATTGAGTGCAGAAAGAGTCATATATGTTTCTGTGATGAGAAATAAAAGAATTATTACCAAAGAAAATGTCTTAGTTTTCAATATATCGTTTGTCCTCACAATTTACTACCTCGTGACTAACAAACATATTTGATAACCATAACTGTATAACTGTATTCTTGAACCACAAATACTTAACACGTAACTGTGTTAAGGCCTGGCATGGCCGGGTGGTTAAGATGCTCGACTCGTAATCCGAGGGTCGCGGTTTGGAATCACCGTCACACTGAAAATGCTCGCCCTTTCAGCCTTGGGGTATTATAGTGTGACGGTCAATCCCACTATTCGTTGGCCCAAGGGTTGACGGTGGGTGGTGATGACTAGCTGCTTTCTCTTAAGTCTTACACTGCTTAATTAGGGACGGCTAGCGCAGATAGCCCTCGTGTGGCTTTGAGAGAAATTAAATAAACAACATCAAACATTATGTTTATCACAGTTCATGCCTCTAAAGGTTATGTTTATTTGATTACGTTTGTCTATTCATCAGCGACAAACTAGCGTGTGTTCAGTTGGATAAAACTCCATTTAATACGTTTGATCAAATTTCTCTTCCATTTCACCTTGCAGGTTATCACAACTCAACTGCTGTTTACAGTTAAAATTGTCTTTTTGTAAAATTTTATGGATGTTTTACACACGCGGTACAGAACTGGTTATTACTATACGTGTAATTAATTGGTTGTTCCAGTGGATACACTGAATCATTTCATTTCGACATGTAAGATATGGGCTTTGTTTTTTATACTGGTCTCATTATCTATAGTCAATAACAAAGTTGCTTTGGTTTGTCCGTATCTTGTGCAAACCTACAAATGAAATGAATCTATGTCAAACATTTTCTTTGGAATTTCTGCCCTTGAATAAACCACTAAAAATAAATGGAATAAAATACTTTACAAGTCATCTTTCGGTTTATACTCATTGACTTGTCCACAGATAAAGGTGTGTCTGTAACATAATATGTGTGTTTTCCTGACATCTGAGCACGAAGGTTTGCGTTTAAAATATTTGACAATCTCTATTTCCTTAACAACCATGACCAGTGGCCTTTCTTAACAAACTTCACAACCTAGCTTTAGGTGCACATGTACCGTGACACATGTTTTTTCTTAGCAACTCTGGCCAAAATTTCTCTTTAACATACTTGTCATCTGGCTTAAAATGCACCTATAACTTAATATATATATTTTCCTAACAACTGTGACCAAAGACCTTTATTTAACACACTTGGTAACTCAACTATAAATGCTATGAATCACAAAGCACTGTTTATAATCCTAAAGACAGACAGTTGCAAATATTTGTTTAACACGCTTTCTTTTTTATGAAAACGTGGCCATTTTGTTGGTAATTTTAACGGTAGTTTTTCAAAGTATAATATTTCAGACGATTAATAAAATATCTAATGAAATTCACTGGCTTAAAGAAATCATAGAAGTTTCGAAACACATATTATAAATTATTTGAAATAAAATACCATCATCAGTCGTTTAAAAAATTTCAAAATGTTTTAAAACTGTTATAAGATATTTTAGACATCGTGGATAATTTTAGCTGCAAAAAAAGAAAAAAGTTTGAATGCCCTTTAACCAAATAAACTGATTGTAATAGTTCATCAAAAGTCCTATGATGTTTATGTTTCGGACTTACTTCGAGGTCTTTTACATCAATTCATACAAAATAACTCACTATTTTGTACAAACTTATCAAATGATTGTTTGTTGTTTTTTGAATTTCGCGCAAAGCTACTCGAGGGCTATCTGCGCTAGCCGTCCCTAATTTAGCAGTGTAAGACTAGAGGGAAGGCAGCTAGTCATCACCACCCACCGCCAACTCTTGGGTTACTCATTTTACCAATTAATAGTGTGGTTAACCATCACATTATAACACCCTCACAGGTGAAAAGGCGACTATGTTTGGTGTGACGGGGATTCAAATCCGAGACCCTCGGATTACAAGTCGAGTCCTTATCCACCTAGCCATTTTTTATCGAATGAAAGTTTATTGAAATAAATATGTGGTACTATGGATCTAGCTTATCGGAAGTTTCGCCTACATTTCTGTAAATTCTTTGTATAATGTCTAGGAAGTAACCTACGAGCAAGTTTAGCGTTTGTTTAGTAAAATATATTTATAAGCTTGGAGTAATATTTTAAAGTAATAGAATAAAGAAAATTTCACTGGTTAAAATCTGCTTTATGTTGGTAGTAATTATGGACTCTTTTTAACACTTGCACTTTGTCCTCAGCTGCGCACGTTGTGGTAAAGTTACCACCTTCTGTAATATTACTCTCGCTACATGAGTAATGAGTTGAGCGTCGTGTTTAACCCGATCTTGGTTTTGTATTTCCTTTTATTCTAATAGGTAGCCACCTAGTGGTGAATGCCATGTACTTATTTACTCAACAAAGTCACGAAACTTTCATATATACAAATTACTGAGAACTGATACTATTAGTTATGCCATAAACTAATTTACATCTCTCTCTCGAAGGGAGGCCAGACATGACCAAGCGTGTTAAGGCGTGCGACTCGTAATCTGAGGGTAGCGGGTTCGCATCCCCATCCCGCCAAACATGCTCGCCCTTTCAGCCGTGGGGGCGTTATAAAGTGACGGTCAATCCCACTATTCGTTGGTAAAAGAGTAGCCCAAGTGTTGGCGGTGGGTGGTGATGACTAGCTGCCTTCCTCTCTAGTCTTACACTGCTAAATTAGGGACGGCTAGCGCAGATAGCCCTCGAGTAGCTTTGCGCGAAATTCAAAAAACAACAAACAATCATTTGATAAGTTTGTACAAAATGGTGAGTTTTGTGCGAAATTCAAAAACAAAACAAAATCTCGAAGGGATATTTTTTTCAATTCACAACAAAATAATCTAAAGCGTTTTTGTACGTTATTTATATCATACCCCTGAAACAAACAAACAAATAATACATTAGACAGAAACACATATTGTTACGTATATGGCACAGGGAGTTGAGAACACTATTTGTTTCAGGATATTTCTGTAAAGCTATGCAAAGACTATCTGCACTAGCTGTTCTTAGTTTTGTTTTGAACTAATAGACTAGGGGGAAGGCAGCTTGTCAACAGCACACGCTGGCAACTCTTAGGCTATTATTGTTTGACCAAATAATGGGATGTTTACTGTTACCCTTATAACGCACTCACAGCTCCAAAGTGTGAATTACATTTTGTTTTTTTGTGGTAACGAGATGGGGGCGTTGGACCTACAGATCCATAATTTGGCACTTCAGCCACTGTGCCACGCTTGGCTCTTTAGAAGGCACTTAGTAACGTGAGAAAGTTTGACCAATGCAAATATTAAAGATGAAAAGAAGAGAGACTGTATCACTATGATTTATTGAAATATTATTTCCAATATATAAATATATTTGATTAAACAAGTTCAAATTAATTAGGAGTTTAAAGCTCCGGTGAGTTGGAACTATGTAATAACATCTTGATAAAATAGTGAAGGGAATTTGTATAGAAAAAACAAAGAAGGGGCAAGAAAAAAAAACATGTTTGGTGAGTGACACGTTCCTAAGTGTATGTGGTAGGAGAACAAACTGAAAATAAATATTAAAAAGATAAAGGAATGTTTCACGAAAAGAATACAACAAAAACAATAATTACTGGGACACACTCTAGAAACATAAGTACCGTAATTATTATAACTGTAGTAAAGGAGAGATAGGAAAAAATAACATTTCAAAATATAAAAAAAACAATTCAAAGAAAACAAAGTTGATGTTTTAAACTAAGATGTGGTAATTTAACAACAGGATAAAACAATGACTTGAGAAAGAAAGTGAAAGGTAGAGGGTGGAACAATTTATTGGTTTGTTTGTGGTTGGACACGAAGCTGCTCAGTGGGCTGTCTGTCTGTGTTCTGATCACCATTGGTATCGAAACCCTATTTATAGCGTTATAAGTCTGCAGACATATCGTTATACCATTGAAGGGGGCAAGAATAATTTTGGGGGAAAAACTATTATCTTTAGCACAAGGAGTGGTGTGCTTACCACAGGTATCAAGCCCTATTTCCAGTGTTAAAAGTCTGCAGACATTCCGCTGTGCTATTGGAGAACAAAAGAAACAATAATGTATAATTAGAGTTGTGAGGTGATGATATAAACGAAAGAAGTCAAATGAAATAAGTGGAAATAACTGAATTTGGTCAAACTTTTTTTTTACGAAAAGCGTGAAACATGTAAATGTGATTAAATATTTGGAAATGATTTCGTGAAACATGTAAATGTGATTAAATATTTGGAAATAATTTCAAAAGAAAATTCTCAAAACTTTTAAAATTCGCTTTATTAAAATACAAAAATGAAATAAACTGTTTTTTTTTATTTCGCGTAAAGCTGCTCGAGGGCTATCTGCGCTAACCGTTCCTAATTGAGCAGTGTAAGACTAGATGGAAGGCAGCTAGTCATCACAACCCACCGCAAACTATTGGGCTACTCTTTTACCAATGAATAGTGGGATTGGCTGTTACATTATAACACCCCCATGGCTAAAAGGGCGAGTATATTTGGTGCGACGGGGATTCGAACCTGCAACTTTCGAATTAGGAGCCGAACGCTTTAACCTACCTGGCCCTGCCGGGCCTCTGTCTAATGCAAGTGTGCTTCCTTATAACAAAGCCGCAGCGGGCTATCTGCTGAGCCCACTGAGGGGAATCGAACCCCTGATTTTAACGTTGTAAATCCGTAGACATACCGCTGTACTAGCAGGGGCCTGTCTAATGTAACAGTCTATTTTATATATCTATAATTCAATATATTTCTCATAAATGTTATTGTTCTTTTTTATTGAGTCCAAAGCTTTGCAAAAGACTATCTGTGCTCTGCCCTCCAAAGGTATCGAAACGCGGGTGCTGGGGCCATAAGTCAGCAGACATACCACTGTGTTTCTCAGGAGCAATTGTTATAAAAATGTATCTAAATACGGCTGGAATGGGTATTAAAACGTTTCATTAAAATAAAGTAGAGAACAAAGTTTTGACCCTCTTAGAGAGAGTTTGTTAACCTAAGAAGGTCGAAACGTTGTTCTCTAATTTATTTCAATAAAAATTTTAATACCCATACCAGTTGTCTTGAGACACATTCTTACTTCAAGTGGGTTTTATCGTCATCATGAACTGTAATAAAACATTAGTATTATGCTTATTATATTTCTAACACCACACTCTACAAATAACAGATATGGAAAACATAGCGTTGAAATACTGTTATACCCTGTTTTTCTTCAAAAACCTTTAAGAGACTGAATAACAGATGCAGCGTTTAAACATATGATAAGTTTTGTATTAATACCTTATAACAAATCTAATTAATTATAATCATGCTTCGCTAGCTTATAAGAGACGTTCACGACATAAAAATGTTTATATTTCTAGCATGAGATCTTTAATTTTGTCTTTTCTTTTCCAACCCCATATTTTTATACCACAGCGATCACTGACATAACCAACCTGTTTAATACGTGTATTTTTCATTTCACTGTTACATACAGAACAGTTTGCACCTGTGCTTGTACTTGTTTTAGTGCAAACCCAGTATTCTAGAAACTGATACTTCTTTTACCACTTCAGTATTTGTTCTTTCATTAGAATTAAAAACCATCATCTTCAACATATCTAAATTAAGAATTATTTTGTTTTTGTAAACATTTGTCCTGTTATTTCAGCTCATTCCTCGTTTCTCCTAGATCTTCCACAAATATTTAAACATCATATAACGTTTCTATTTATTATGTCTGCATAATTCAAACAAAATATTTTCAATTTTATCATCATACTTTCTCCCATTTTATTCATTCATCAAGCTATCCTCCATATCATATAAGTAAATTGAAACCAATACTGAACTTCAATAACATCCTTCTCAACATCCTATAAAAATACACTATTTGAGGGGGTCTGTGTTTTTCAGTATATTTTCTTTCTTCTAAAATTGTACTTTATCATATCTCATTGGAACTATATTCTTACACGATAACAATAATATATATGTGACAAGACTAACAACAGATTTAAAAATGTCTCTGACATGAAAATGTACAAATATTCTGCCACGGGGTTTAGTTGATGAAAATATAATTTTCTTGTTTGTGAGGTAATTAATTAATAATGTTTTGTTGTTGTTTTTCTCTATTTAACTGCAAAATGTGAGGGTCGGTAAAACTTTTAAAACAGTCAGGCGCCAGACTTACAATGAAATTTAATACAAAAAGTATTCAGGTTCAAATGAACAGTTCAACTATAATTATAAAAGGGCGTGTCTGTGTGTGACCGTCTTAGCTCCAAGGAGAAATAACTTAGAAATTTGAAATTTTGCACCCACACTAAGTGGACCCAGAGGGTATGCACTTGGATATTATTACTTACCCAGGTGCGCACGCATTTTTTTTTAACGAGGCAAGGTAACGAAAAACCACATAAAACAAAGTGGTCCCCTATATTACAAATAGAAATCACAGACAGACACACATGTTCATTTATTATTATATTTAATGCAATGATAAAGTTCTTTTATGATAAATAATTCTTAATATACTGCACTTTCTTTACGACTTTTTATATTTATGCGAAATAAATATGTTTAAAATGTTTGTGTCTGTTCTTCTATACTAAAATAGGTTCAGAATAAACACACTCACAAAGTCATCTAGAACATATCAATCTGTGAAGCTAGATATAGTTTTGTTAGTCATTTAATAAAGTGAAAGTTCATTAAATCAATAACCAGTTTGAAATGCACTCTTTATCCAATAAATGTTGGTTTATGATAAACAACCTACTTCAAAGCTGTTATTTGAAAAAGAAAAGGACTTAAATTATGTTTCTGATCCACAGTTAATTTAATGTTAAATGTTTACTATTGATATAATTTATACTTTCGTTTCCCGTGTTCTTTGGACAGAAAGACCACAACTGTGTCATCACCATTATTGTCTCAGTACAGATTTTTAATCGAAATATTGAATTCCTTTAATCAGGGTTTTGGAAGTAACACCTGAAAAACAAATTTGTCACAGAAGATATACTAAGTTTAGAACTCATACTGGCGCAGCCCCTTGAGGTTCAGCGTAAGTCTGCAGGCTTACGACACTAAAGTCCAGGCTTCGATGCCCGTGGTGGGCAGAACACACAGAGCCCATTATGTGGATATGTGCTCAACCACACCGTACCGACACTATCAACTTATTCACAAAAAAAATCTTTAAGAGACAAAATATGACTTTTAGCAGTAATAAATATTAACTTGAAAAAACCTGTTTGGTAAAACCATTTACGTTATATGATATATAAATAAATCAGTTGTTTATCGTTAAGACTGATTCATCATTACAAATAACTGTGAGAACACGTGCTTCTTAAATTTCAAATACCCCTCAAAACTTCGTGATTTTACCGTAAACCTATGCTGACGTATTTTCTAAGGAAATTCACTGAAAAACTTGACAAGATGTAGCTATAAATGCAATAATTCATATTACTGGGCTGACCACACAGTTACAATTAATCAGCCTTAAGCGCGACCTAGACAAGTAAAAGATAATAAAGAATAAACTTTCCTGTCCAAACGTGTGTGTTTTCTTATAGCAAAGCCACATCATGCTATCTGCAAAGTCCACAGAGTAAAACCACACCACTGATTTTAGCGTTGTAAATCCGTAGACTTACCGCTGCACCAGCGGGGGACTGTCCGAGTGATATCTTTTGATAATACTATTTTATGTAGAGTTTCGGGCAGATGTCTTTCGTAAGACAGTAAAACTCGTGTTACAAAGAACGCAATTTTTAAGTAATTGACGAAAGGCGTCCGCCCAAAACGTTGCACAAAATAAAGCTGCAAAAGTTTTTATTTAGACCTGTCAATTTGTTGTTTATCATCTTTCATTCAAGTTGTTGTTATTGTTTTTCTCAAGTCTTGCGTCATACAAATCACAATCCAGTATTGAGGGGAGAGGGGTTCCCACAACACGAATCTGCTTCAGTGATCTTTCTGTAATAAAGCCATCCTTCTCTTGTAATAGTTGGATCATTTATCAATTTAACAGTTATTTCTGTAACTTATTGTGAAATTTATTTTAAGAGTGTAACCAATATTTAATTGTCGTTGTCTGGCTTCGTTATTATTAATTTATCAGTTCCATTACAATTAATGACATCTTGATACTCACCAAGAAAAAAATGATGTTATCTGTTTTCAGAATAATAAGTATTCAATTAAACATACTGAAGCCAAAATAACAATGTGAGTTTTCTCTGTATCAGAAATATCAGTGATAAAATGAGATATAATGCACTTCTGTACTTGTTTTGCCACGAATTCAAAACAGACAAACATGTATCTAAATGTAGCTTCGTAGGAAGTGGGCTGAGATATAGACTTGTAAATGACGTTATAAAGTTTAAAGTAGTACAGTACGTCAGTAACGTGTGTACGTTACTATTCTATTATTATTTGGATTAATTAATTTTTCAAAGCAAATAAAATCCAAAAATGAAACTGAATTTGGTATAGAGGTCAGGCTCTTAGATCTGGTATTACTCTTTCAAAAGTCTAGTTGTTTTACCTTGTTTGGTTTGATTTGCTTCGAATTTCGCGTAATGTCATACATGAACTATTTGTGTTAATCGTCCCTAATTTTGAACTAATATAATTGAGGGAAGACAGCTACTCAACTGGCATGGCCAAGTGTATTAAGGCGTTCGACTCGTAATGTTACGGTCAATCCCACTATTCGTTGGTAAAAGAGCAGCCCAACCGTTGGCGGTGGGTGGTAATAACTACCTGCCTTCCCTCTTGTCTTACACTGCTAAATTAGGGACGGCTAGCGCATACAGCCCTCTAGTAGCTTTGCGCGAAATTCAAAACAAACAAACAATTATTATAACGCACTCACTGCTCTAAAATTTGGAAATTGATTTTTTTCCCCCTGACTCAAACATTGGATATCCGGATCAGCAGTCAGGCACGAAAAATTCTATGTTCATGATTATCTGTAAAAATGCATCTCGTAAATTCTAATAGATCGAACTTTAAAATGTAGAGAACACGAAACAATATGTATTGTTCTAAAAGGTTTAACCAAAAATAATTATATTTGGGTCGGTAGAACTTAATCTGGGCCACTTCAGATGATGATCATAAAGCCAAAGGCTGGGTCACGAATCAGATCTTTGAAGGTCCAATGTGGTTCGTGGATCATGTGTATATATATTAGAGAAAATTAATACTGATAATGTTAAGTAAACAAAATTAAAAGGAAGGACTGCGTTAAAAACATCAACTCCGAACCTCTGACTAATCATATTAGTTTGTTATAACCTAAACACTTGTACCGTGAGATCTTTTAAATTAGTGCAGCGTTTTATGTTCATTATTTTTAAATTAATTCTTGTTTCAGCTTTTTTTGGTTATAACAAACTAATTTACAAACACACACACACACACATATATAAGGGACCATATCCTAAAGTGTATTAGATCTTGTCTTTCTTGCATGAAGTCCTCTGAAAATCTTAAGACGAGCAAAATTAAACTTTTATAAGGGCGAAATATTACAAAACTAGTTTATAAAGAACTTACATGCTCATAATGAACCTCATTTATCCACGCACATGCAAACAAACACGTAGAAAAAATCACCCATTCATTTCAATCATACCTCCCTGCCCGCCTTTGAAATATAATTTAAAAATAAAATTTTCATTAAAAAGAGCAAGTATGCCAATATAACAACCACATTTTAATGAAATTGTAAAATTGAATGAAATATAGAATAATCTACGAAGAAAAAATTAACATGAAAATAAAATAAAACTGATGTCCACACTTTCAAGAAGCCACAAAATATTTAAAAATGACTATATTCACAACACACTAATTCCATATATCATAAAAATCATATTAAATTAAACCTAAACCTTCCTTTCTGTTAACCCTAGCACATAAATTTCCACCACTGAATGATATATAGTATGCCACTTTAAAATTAGGGTATGTATATTTGTTTATAATTAAGCACAAACCTACACAATGGGCTATCTGTGCTCTGCTCACTATGGGTATAGAAATTTGGATTTTAGCGGTATGAGCTGTGCCACATATCTGAAAGGAAACAAATAAATTGTAACTTTATCTTGATTTCACACAAATTGTGTTTTAACTACTCATAATACACATTTTGAAGAAAATAAATCAGTATACGTTGTTAAATACAACGTTAATAGTTTTAAAATATTTGAGAAACAGTGTTATGTATCATGAACAGCTAGAGAGCAGCGTCATCTACTAAGTAGATATAGAAGTTATTGCTTTTGCCTACTCTCTTTAAAAATCTTTCTACAAATATTAATTACAAAATATGATATTAACCCATTTATTACAAAGTATAAAGGTAATAAAATTTTGGCAAAATCCGTTTTCGTGCTGAGCGCGAAGGGCTGTACTAAATGTCATTTTCATAATATTTATTTTATATTGAGGTAAAAAATAGTGGGCGGTGCCGTTATTGGAAAGAAAGGGTATGATATTTATATGGATATTGTTAGTTTATGTGAAAGAAGCATAAATTGATAACTCAGTTTTACTACAAAGAAGAAATAGTCAATAAAATTTCTCGAAATGGAAGAGTATGATACCGGGGTGTGTATGTTTGTGCAATTAAATTCAACAAAGTTTGTACTAGTAATAAAAAGGAAACTGCATTAGCTCAAAAACAAAATTGAAAGTTCCATCACGAAACGTTTGGTAAAACCCACTCGAAAGGCATTCAGGGTCATAGTATTTATACTGCGCAAGAGAATAAAAAATAATATAGGAAAGAGATTTTCTTTTGTGGAATAATACGCATCCTCACCTCTAGAACAGTGGCACAAAGAACTTTGGATAAATTAGTCTAAACTTGAACTGTTTATATGGAATAATACGTATCCTGACCTTCGGAGCAGTGGCACAAAGAACTTTGGATAAATTAGTCTAAACTTGAACTGTTTGTATGGAATAATACGTATCTTGATCTCTGGAACAGTGTCACAAAGAACTTTGAATACATTAGTCTAAACTTGAACTGTTTGGTTTCAATCGTGGTGTTTAAGAATCAATTAGAGGATTCATAAGGGAGTACCTTATGCTAATAGTCAAACATACTCTTGTATGTTTATACTCTTTGTATGTTTTGTATGAGACTGTGATGGTTTGAATGATGTTACCCATTTTACATAAGTGATAAGATCACGGATCGGTATAAATACCACAGTATATCAGTACCCATGCTATAACCCTTTGGAAAGGAGCTGATTGGTCAGACATTAATATTTAAAAGCGATAATGATACCAAACATACATCACAAAATTATCGAGTTTATTTGGTAAGAAAAAAACTCGTGAGATTGGGAGCGAATGGAATGGCCACCACAAAGTCCAGATCTTAGCTCTATAGAACAAATCTTTTAGTTGCTTTACTCAATGTTTGGTAAAAGTATCAACTAAAGAAAGATTCTCCGCTGGGATAGCGGCAAGTCTACGGATTTAAAACGCTAAAATCAAGGGTTCGATTCCCCTCGGTGGACACAGCAGGTAGCTCGATGTGGCTTTGCTATAAAAAACCAATCGACACTAAAGAAAAAATTGAATCAAACAAAAAAGAGGCTTTGAGATAATACTTAGACACAATAACACAGATATTCCAAGCTATTATTTATGCCAAAGAGAGTCACACCAAATATTAGCATTAAAAAAAACTTAATGCTAGGCTTTACTTGTGTATTAATTCCATAATAGATTCAACTAAAATTAAGTTGCGATAATTCTAAACTAGTTTCTACAGTATAACAGTGACTATTATATGTGTAAAACTCATAAAATGTAAATTTTTGAGGTGTTTTAATAAACTTTCTTACCACTATAAATCCTTCCTCCTTTCCTTACAGACTTTATTATCACGATAATATTCATATTTTAACTGTATATAACTCTGGCACGTTCTTTATAAATTATGTTTCTTACTCCACCAAATTTACTAGGTACTCAGTTGATTGTAGGAAACTTGGAATTTGTACGAAACCAAATGCTTCATCCCAGACATCTGCAGTTTAAAGAACTGAAGGTCTTTTTAAAATCAATTTTAGCTACTAACAGCTAATGAATAAATATTCCAGTACAAAATATATTATGTACGATGGTTTAGTATAATACATAAAGGTGATGAAATTAAATGTTTGATTTTAAGGGAAATTTAAAAAACGTTATTACTAAAGCTTTAAACAATCATATTTTTCTGGTTTGTGTAACAAGTACATGTTATTTCTTTACATTATGTGTTATTTCTTCTTTTCGTTAAATATGAGAATACTTCTCTTATAGAGAAACATTTATTTATTTAGTTTTAAATTGGAAATATGGAGTATTTGTTTTAGCACAACGTTGCTGCCAGTAGGTTTAACTATGCCTATTAACCGCGAGACTTATGTATATATTTATCGTTAGTTTTATATTTATTTTTTCTTGGTGACAGCTCAAGGGAAAAAACAAAGAAATTTTATAAAGCACAAAAAATAATAAGCTGGGTCACAGCTATGTAAGCCTTCATCTGTAGTACATTTTGACTAGTTTCAATCGCACCCTCTCTAATGGTATAGCCATAAATATACTGCCTTTAACGCGTAAGTCGGGATTCGATTTCCCGCAATAATCAATATAGCCTTGCTCTAAAGAACAACCAAAATCCAACTGTACCCCGCAAAGAGCAATACTAAAACTGTCTAATATGGTAGCAGACAACCAAAGTAAAAAGTTTATATGCTAAATACAAACAAAAAATCCTGTATTTGGCTTTAGTATCACTGAGAAAACAATCTGGACAGTAGATGACTGAAATTGTGTGATGTAATCTAAGGAGTTAACTTTCATCTTTCCAACTCTAACTTCGTTAATTCGACAATAAAACTTGTTGGAGGTAGTGTAATGGTGTGGGAATTTTTTTCGTGATAGAGTTTTGTTCTATTGGTTGCTGTGAAAGATTGAAAAACAAACATCAACATTGTAGTTATTCTCACTAGTTACTGCTGGGGATCCTGTGCATTTTACACAAAAAATTAGTGATTTCACCCTGTTTTGTAAAAGGCAAAAATATCAAATTACTGAATCTAATGTACTATGTGGACTATAGAAACCGTGAATGATATGAAAACATGTTGGTAAATTATGGTTAAGTAACAATTATTTAAAATAAGTTGAGGTACCTATTCTTTGTGCTGGTTATGAACTTAAAAAAAAGTGTGGTGAATGCTGTCATAAATAACACAGAAATCCGAACTTTCATTTCGTTCATTTATAACATAGCATATTATTATAGTATTTATTATTAGCTCACCAAGGGTTTTGTATAAGGTGTAATAAATCAATATGCATGTACATGAAAGCTGGTATACAATATGCGTTCATCAGGGAAAGGTAGAAATAAAAGTAGTGGCGGTAGAGATGCTTTCTATTACAAGCTTTCAACACTCACCTCTTAATGTCCTTCCCACAGTGTTTCACCTGATTAATTAATTCACGTTCATTGGCCACAGTAGAGGAGGTTCCATCATGATCTGGGGTGATTTCTCCTTCCATGGAACAATGGAGCTTCAGGTTATACAGGGGCGTCAGACAGCAGCTGGCTACATAGGCATGTTGGAGAGAGCATCTTTATTGACTGAAAGCCCTCGCTTGTGTGGAAATCACTGGAGCTTTCAGCAGGACAAAGCTGTAATCCACAATGCCCGCAAGACAAAGGATTTTTTTGTAGCGAATAATGTGATTCTTTTGAACCATCCAGCGTGTTCCCCAAAATGAATCCCATTAAAAATGTTTGGGGTGATGGCAAGGGAAGTCTATAGAAATGGGCGTTAATTTCAAACAGTGCATGATCTTCGTGAAGCCATCTTCACCAATAAGAATAACATTCCACCCAAGCTTCTGCAAACGCTTATATCGACCATGCCAAAGCGAATGTTTGAAATTATTCGCAATGACGGTCGTGCAACTCACTACTGAGACCTCTTGTTGGGCACTTTCTACCCTGTTTAGGACTTCTTTTTTGGTATGGTCTTAAACTTTTGACCAGCTAGTACTTAGGCTAATTTCATACTGTTTACACTTTCTCTATTAAAGGCTAAAAACGTTTTTTATTTTTATTTTCCCTTTTCTTATTTTCATCTTTCGAAGCTCTACTCAAATAAGTGGTTGAGTCTAACAACGCAAAATGCATATTTTTTCTTTATGTTCATTGGCCTTAAGATTTTGGCCAGCAGTGTACAAATGAATATTTATCATGATTTAAACCTAAAAATAAAAAATAAATAGTTTGTGATACAACATAAGATGTCATAACGTTCAGTTATTACTTTTAAAAATTACACCATAACCTAACCTTTACAGAATATGCCATAAATATAGCCTAAACCGTTGGTGTTTTTTCTGTTTCTCTCTACCCCTCGGTGTGGATTCCTGTACGTGGTGAGGGGGACCTCCCAGGGAAGGTTCTGTTCTATCTGGTTACCTTCTCTGGGATCTAAACATCCACCCACGTGTTTGCCGTGCGTGGCGACCCGTGAAGGGGAGGAGAGGATCCTGGTGGTTGAGGGGTCCAACCCTAACACACCACTTTGGCCTCGAATTCCTGTAGACGGGCGGCCTTTGGGTGGCCCCCCTTGGGTCAATCGGCTGGTCCACTTGGGCTAGAGTCAACCAAGTACCAGTGTTGGAAGTTCTCAACGGGTGTTGTGGACATTGTGCCTGATGCTGGTGTTTGGGTATAGTGCTCACGAAACCCTGGCGTTGCTGCATTGTCCTTGCGTGACTTTGTAGTGCGTCCCCTTGTAGGGCTCCATGGTGGGTGGGGTCAGTGGGTACCGAAATTTTTTCCTTTTCCTATGGATCCTCAAAAAAATTTAAATAAAATTGTAAAAAAACAGTCAATGGGTAAGCGACCACGTCTTGAATACTCAGAACAGCAATCTTCAACATCAGTAACACACGTACCTCATTTTCTTATATTACATTCTCTTTCGGAAAAACCTTTAGGGCAAATGTCCCCTTTTTTTATTCAAAAGGGACTAGAGGGACTTGCTGGCTCTCCAAAATCAGTAAAGAAACTTCGATCTGGTGACATATTAGTTGAAACATCCACATCCCAACACAGTGAACTCCTGTTGAAATCAAAGGCAATTGGGGATATACCTATTGAGGTTACACCCCATGCTACCTTGAATTCTTCACGAGGAGTTATTGTTGAAAGGGATTTGAAGAACGTTCCCGAGTCAGAGATTCTCGCTGGTCTCTCCACTCAAGGAGTTTCTGCAGTGAGGCGCATCTCCACTCGCAAAGATGGAATTACATTGCCAACAAATACCCTCGTTTTAACATTTACTTCACCACGTGCACCTGCCACCATCAAGGCAGGTTATCTCATTGCAGGGTTCGGCCATACATACCAAACCCTCTTCGATGTTTCCAATGTCAGAGATTCGGCCACTCAAAGACATCTTGTCGTGGTTCCCTGACATGTGCTCGTTGTGGAGGCAAGGACCACGATGCCTATGACTGTGACATGAACCCACATTGCGTAAACTGCAATGGTTCTCACCCTCATACTTTCATTCTTGCCCAAAATGGTTGGAGGAAAAAGAGGTGCAGCGTTTGAAAACGACACATAACATTAGTTATCCTGAGGCTCGGAAATTGCTATCCACAACTCCATCTCGGACATATGCTGCTGCACTTCATTCCACAACTACAGTGGGAGTGCAGACAGATCTCTCTGTGCCTCCAAAAGAATCGTTTTCAAAACAAATGAAAAGCCTTTTGACCTCCGTGGTTAAAAGGTTGATGAATCAACTACCACACCTATCTCTGTCCCTCCCATACCTTCCAACACACCTCAAGATCCTAGTCCTTCAGTTTCAAATACAGGCATTTCTTCTGATACATCTTTTCTCCCACCACAAGAGACAAAACAATTATTCGTTCGCGTCCTCAGTCACTAGATTCCCCTTCCAATAACAAAAACCTGCCCACCCGACACAGAGCAGGATCCATGGAGGTTGATAGACCTCCTCCAACTAAAGACAGTAAAGAAAAAAGACATGGTCGTAAACCGAAGGGTTCTCCAGCCACTTCACCTACCCGTTCTTAAAAATGGCCACCTTGATACAATGGAACTGTCGAGGTTTACGTTCTAATCTGGATGATATCAAAACGCTGATTGCTTCCTACCATCCTGTTTGTCTTTCTTTACAAGAAACATTTCTCAAAACTACTGATACTGTCTCCATTCGGCAGTTTTCTCTGTACAGAAATGACAGGTTGTGTGATGGTCGAGTACATGGAGGGTGGCACTGTTGGTTGATCAACACGTGCCCACCCTGTCTTTGTCACTCAACACACCCTTGGAGGCTGTAGCCATCCGTGTTTCCTTGGGTCATACCATCACTGTTTGTTCTCTGTACCTGTCCCCTGGAAAGACATATGATCAATCAGATCTGGATGCTCTCGTTGAACAATTGCCACCTCCATTTCTAATCCTAGGGGATTTTAATGGACATCATCCCCTCTGGGGAAGTGCTATTATTGATGGGAAGGGCCGATCTGTAGAGCGGATGCTCTCTGATCACAATCTTTCTCTTTTCAATACTGGTTCTTCCACTTATTTTCATGCACCTAGTCAGTCCTTTACCGCTATTGATCTCTCAGTTTGCTCCCCTTCATTATTCTCCCATTTTTCATGGAGGGTTGACAGTAATCCACTAGGCAGTGATCATTTTCCAATCCTTATAAGAGAGACTGGCCGTGGTCGATGCCACCCTACCCGCGTGCCCCGGTGGAAGCTGGATCAGGCAGACTGGTCCACTTTCACTGCTCTCGCAGAACTTGATCCTGCCATCGTAAATCAGCCATCAATAGACGACTGTGTAGCAGCGGTAACTGACTGTATTATACATGCAGCTGCTCAGTGTATTCCTAAAACCTCGACACGTTTTCCACGATATCCTCGTCCATGGTGGAATCCTGCTTGCCACTTAGCACGGAAGGCTCAAAAGCGGGCCTGGGATACTTTTCGTAGATATCCCACACTTTCAAACCGGGTTGCTTTCCAACGGGCCCGTGCACATGCTAGGTGGGTAAGACGTCACAGCCAGAAGGAATCTTGGATTAAGTTCACAACCAGTATATCTTTTACCACCAGTTCCAAGATCATATGGGACAGGATTCGAAAGGTTAATGGACACTACAATTCTATCCCCCCTTCTGCTTGTTCCTCCACCTTCCTGTCCATCAAGACTCGGGCGGAGCAATCACCTCTTTCCTTTCGAACTGACTGTTTCTTTGACTATAATTGTCCCTTTACCCTGGTGGAACTAAAAAATGGCCCTTCATCGGTCTGCCAGTACGTCTGTTGGACCTGATGATATTCATTATGACATGCTGCACCATCTATCTCCTGCTTCTCTTGATGTCCTTCTGATTGTTTTCAACCGGATCTGGCAGGAGAATGTTTTTCCTGATGCTTGGCGCCAGGCTATTATTTTACCTTTCTCTAAGCCAGGGAAAGATCCCAAGATTCCTTCAAACTACCGTCCAATTGCTTTGACGAGCTGTCTCTGTAAGACATTAGAAAGGATGGTTAATGCTCGTCTTGTTTGGTTCCTTGAATCAAACAACCTCCTCTCGCCCACCCAGTGTGGGTTCCGTCGACAGCACTCCACCACAGACCACCTAATTCGTCTTGAAACATCTATCAGAGAAGCCTTTCTCAACCGCCAACATCTTGTATCAATATTCTTTGACATAGAGAAGGCTTACGACACAACATGGAGGTATGGCGTTTTGCGAGACCTCCATACATATGGGTTACGTGGCCATCTACCCATGTTTATTAAAAATTTTTAATGGACAGGAGATTCCAAGTTCGTGTGGGTTCGACACTTTCCCGTTCTTTTGTACAGGAACTTGGAGTCCCTCAAGGCTGTGTATTGAGTGTTACACTCTTCAGTATAAAGATAAATGCCATCACTGAACAACTCCCTCTCACTGTTGCGAATGGGCTGTATGTCGATGACTTTCACATCTCATGTCAGTCGTCAAACATGAGATATATTGAGCGGCAACTACAAACCGCCCTCAATTGTGTACGGAAGTGGACTATGGCGAACGGCTTTAATTTCTCTCTCTCCAAAACTGTATGCATGCACTTTTGCCGTCGACGGGGTATTCACCCTGATCCTGAACTTCATCTCGGTGGAGTTTTGCTGCCAGTTGTCCCGGAGACCAAGTTCTTGGGGCTTATCTTTGATCGTAAACTGACCTTTATACCACACTTAAAGCAGCTTCGGGTCAAATGCACAAGAGCACTGAACATCCTCCGTGTTCTCTCTTCTACCAGTTGGGGGCAGATCGCTGTTCAATGTTAAAGGTATATCGTGCTCTTATTAGATCGAAACTCGATTATGGATCAATGGTCTATGGCTCTGCCAGACCCTCGGCCTTAAAGATGCTGGACTCCGTTCATCACCAAGGACTTCGACTCTGCACTGGGGCTTTCCGTACCTCTCCAGTTCAAAGTATATACATTGAATCTCATGAACCTTCTCTACACCTTCGCCGTTTGCAACTATCTTTACAATATACTTCGAAACTTCATTCCTTACCAAAGCATCCCACCTGGAAATGTGTTTTCCTTCCTCGGTGGGCAGTACTTTTTCAGAACAGACGATCTGTCATTGCTCCGTTTGGCCTTCGCATCCGGAAGCAATTGGATGAATTGGGTCTGTCCTTGGATAACATTGCATGTTCCACAGGTCGGCCCATCCCACCATGGCTTATTACAGCCCCAAATGTGACCTTTCTTTCAGTCACCTAAAAAGGCAGATACTCCAGATTGGAAGTACCGTCTTTTATTCAATGAATATCTTTCAAACAATCATTCAGTTCCTATTTATACAGATGGTTCCAAATCAGGTAATTCAGTGGGCTCTGCTATGGTTTGCTATGGGTCAGTAGTTGCACGCAGAATCCCTTCTACAGCTTCTGTGTTCACTGCTGAACTGTATGCCATATCTCTTGCCCTGGATCATATTGCAGCTGAGCAGTACTCCAACTGCACTATTTATACTGATTCGCTTAGTTCTATACTTGCCTTGGAATCGCTACACGTTAGCTCACATCCTATTCTCGCTGATATTCGTAACCGACTGGCCCGTTTCTCATTAGCAGCTACTTCAATCCAGTTTTTCTGGATACCAGGCCATGTTGGTATTCGCGGGAACGAGCTTGCAGACATGGCAGCTAAATATGTCTGCTTCAGCACCATCACTCCTATGCCTATTCCGTACATGGACTATGGTGTTATCTTCAAGGGTCGGCTCCGTGCCAGCTGGCAGTCCACTTGGAGTGAGCAACGTGACAACAAACTTTTTCAAATCAAACCCAAAATTGGACTTTGGCCATCTAGCTTCCGTAAAGTTCGGAAGGAGGAAGTTGTTCTCACTAGGCTACGCATTGGTCACAGTTTTTTAACTCATCATTTTCTTTTATCTGGAACTGATGCACCAATGTGTAATTTGTGTAACACTCAAATCACTATCAGCCACGTTTTACTTTCTTGCCATCGTTACAATTCTCAACGACGGCAATATTTTAAACATATTTTTCCCAGGGTCAATCTGTAACATTGGACAGAGTTATTGGTGATGGTGACTCTGTCCACCTTGATAATGTTTTTTATTTTTTTAATGGCCATTAACCTTTTAATCTCATTTAAGTGTTGCATGTTTATTCATTACACCTTTTTAATTGTGGTTCCTTTTTTACAGTTTTAATCTCTGTCATTCAATTTGACATTGGACAATGGCCAGAACATTAAATAACTCGACACCAGGACTGGAAAGGCCAACTTCAGGTGACTAACGCTCCTGTTTGAACTACTCGTTAGTCATCCTGGCGAGTTGTTATTATACTTTTACTGCATATCATTTCACACTTTTACTAATTAACTTTTTAGTACTGGCCATATTGACTCATAACCCGGAACCAGGACTGGAAAGACCAACTTCAGGTGACTGACGGTGGTTTTTATACTTACCTGTTAGTCTTCCTGGCGGATTACGATCATTACCATTCTGCTACAGGTAGTTCTTTACAACTTTGTTGACTGGATGTCAACATTGGTTTTTACGCCATTTTCTGTCTTAATTGCCGTTTTGCTTTTATCTTCAATTACTTCTACAAATTTTACTCCATTTACTTGACTTTATCCTTTTACTGGACATTTGGCTACTCATTATTACGATTTTGCGGAGTGTCTTTTAAAACTTTTACTTTCTTTTACATTTTGATAATAGCTGCTATGACACATAACCCAGAACCAGGACTGGAAAGGCCAACTTCAGGTGATTGACGGTGGTTCTTGAACTTACCTGTTAATCTTCCTGGCGGGTTATGATCATTACCTTTTTGCTAGAGTAAATACCTTACAACTTCTTATACTCTACCTTTTATCTTAACATTGTAGACTAGGTGTCAACATTGGTTTTATACTTTTTTGTTTTACCTTCAGTTCCATTTATGTCTATTACTACATTTATTTATTTATTTTTATTTTATTTTTTTTATTTTTTACATTTTTACCGAATGTCTGGCGCAGATAGCCTCGCTGCTTTGTGCCATAAAACACTAAATCAATCAATCGATCAACTGTTTCTCTCTAATCTGTAGTTTTTGAATAGAAATAAAAAAAAAACTATTTTATATACTTTAAAAAATATCCAAGAGATGGCAGAAGCAGCGTCTAATGCATACGTTTTAAAGATATATGTCGTTGGAAGTAATTGCTTATATTGATATAAACATGTAAATTATTTTGTTTAAAAAATGTATGGTGGTGATTACTATAAAAAATAATTAAGATATTCATGAAAAGTCACAAAATAACTTATGTTTAACTATCTCTACAAAACATAGTATTAGGTAGATTAAACACAGATAATCTTTACTTGAAATTAAACAGCCCAATATTTCAAATTCTGATTATCTCTATAAAACACAAAGAAGTTAACAAAATATTATAAACAACATAAGATTATTTTCAACAAATACATGTGATTGATATTTTAATTTAAAATAATTTAAAACTTAATTTTTCCTTTTTATAAACATACACGTGACTCTTACAATGGTGAAAACATTTGTAGCATCACCACATATTTGTTCACACTTTTCTTCGGAAATGCCGTCTGTTTTGAGGCCCTAATGCATGTAGGTGCAAATGTGTTTCATGGATGTTGTAGTGCAGCCTAACATTATATTAACAGTTTTATAGGCTGTCTGGATGTTGCATTGACCGTTTTTTTTTCTATAAATATAGGTTTCTATTGAGGACCATTTCAGAAGCCTATTTTCTACAAAATGTATGTGATACTACTATGAGTAAAGGGTTTCGAGTTAGTTCCATGCACAAAACCAGTCATTGTTTTTTGAGTTAGGGAAACTGTAGACAAAACAGACCACTAAAAGAATTACATTTGATCAGTCTACTCTGAGCTGTTGGTATAAATAAACTGTATGTGTGGGGTGGCAGGTGGGAAGGGTTAGGAAGAACGTTACTACAGCAACTGAAGATCGTGTTCTGAAAGGTGTGAGGCTGAGGAACCGTCGATTGTCGTCCAGAGATCTAGAAAGAGCATTGCAGGAAAATTTCGGTTTCGCCTGTGTTCAGCCAGTCTCCCAACAAGATATTTGTAAAAAAAAACCATCCTCATCAACAAGACTAGGAAGATGAGGCCTAACTGGGTCAGCGAGCACCCTAACTGGACTGAGCATGTGGAGCAAAGTGATCTTCTCTGATAAATCAAAGGTCAACCTGCACGGAACCGTGTGAAGCACTTTGTACGCCGTGGGTTTGTAGAAGAGTTTCATCTAGCATGTTTGAATGCAACTATAAAGCATTCACAGAATTGGGCAATATGTGAATGCATTTCTAGCATATTATGAAATACTCTGTCCATGCAAATAAATAACTCAAAATCATCGAATCAAAGTTGAAACCAACAAATCGGAATAACTTCGATGGAGCTGACCAGTGGACACTCAGTGTGACTCTGTCACAGGATTAAAGGGGTTAGTAATACTCATGTACCATATGGAACAGACGTGAAATAAACACATTACTCACTATGTGTTGAAAATACATCTTAAGGTTTATTTCAATACTTCATATGAAGGACTATCTCAAAAGTAAGAGAGCCAAAACACTAGGTTGGAGAGGCAACAGCCCCATTATAAATCCTTTCGAAAACTGTTGGAGATAATGGACGACGAAGTGCAAAAGAAGAAACTGTTAGGTACCTTAAAACTGTAGGAATCCCTAATCCACGCGTGGCATCAAGGAGTCGCACCTACCCAGTATCTCGTACATTCGATATCACGGGGATGTCGAAACAATTAGTTATGAAGGCTGAAATGGACACAACCATATATTAAAACAGACAAACAAAAAATACTCTGTAACAACTTGTTGTTAATTTCGTTAAGAATGTTAGGTTTGACTCTAGGTTTTCTTACTTAGAGAACATTTTCGTATTTGCAAAGAACTTATTGATGATGTGCTCTAATACGTTTTGCACAATTGGTTTGTTTATAAAGATGTATATATGTGTTTGGAAGACTGGAATATTAGTAAGTTTACACCACACTGTTCATAACTATTTTACATCAGTCCTGACACTTCCACAATGCACAATCTCGTAAACATTCGTATGAATCAAGAAAAGTGGTAAAAATTGAGTGATGTAACTATATTTTTTTCCACCGTATTTCGAGACAAGAAATATAAGGCTTCTGCATGGTGTTTTCTCTGAAGTAAAAGTAGCTCTAAAGTCCGATGGATGTTTTTCTACGTTGTTCCATTGTCATAGTAACTAACGAATTTATGTTTATCTAGTACATTGTTATACCATTGTCATGGCAACTGAGGAGTTTGTTTTTGTGTAGTTTACTATTGGGAACGAATATTAAAATTGTTTTCCTATAAGATAGGAAGTAAAAGTGGCTGCTTAAAGTAAACGAAGAAAATGAGACGTGTGTACATTAATCACAATTTTATCTCAAACTTCATTTACCTCTACTTCTTACTCTAAATATTTAGTTATATGCTATAAGGTAGTGAGTGGCATAATGCTTCTACACTTTATTATTCGTGCTTTGAAACTGGTGACCACGTGTAATGGACGTGTTTTTCAACTTCAGAAAGTCAAGTGAGCCGTTAATGGGTGACACCATTTTGAGCCAATGAAGTTGTGAATGAAAATATTTTGTCACTTTCTTTTTAGAAGAAACCTCTTGTTTTTTAAAATCAAAAGCTAATGTAACGGGGTATTTAATTCGTTTGCACGAGTGATAATGAATAAGTTAAAAACAAGTTTAAGATAACTCAAGTCGTAAATTTGAAAATGTTACGTAGTGGGGGGCATTGAACCCAAAGTTGCTTTTTTCTTTCGTTGAACAAAGCAGGTAATTAATTACTGGCCTTAGCTATAAAAAACTCATGATAGCTGTTTAACTTGGAAACTTGGATTCGTGAAGATGTGATTAATATAACTTGTGTTAAACATTCTTTAAACTACAGCTATTTGTAATGTAGGCATGAGTTACTATAAATTCATTCCGCGCAATACCCTTAACTATACATTATTGTCTGCGTGATTTATTGTAGTTTTAAACACCCTTAATAACACATTACTGTCTGCATAATTTAATGTAGTTTTAAACACCTTTAATAAGACATTACTGTGCATTATTTATCGTAGCTTGAAGCACCCTTAACAATACATTACCGTCTACATGATATAACGTAGCTTTATGTAAGAATTTCTCACAAAAATAATGTGATATGATTTTCTTTTGTATTTTCTTGTTTAATGAGTTGCATGACCAATTTGAGAACATTCACTTTAATATTTAACCATATGATTCGATGTTTAACCTACTCATTTCCGATGAAATGTGATGGTCACGGGTTCGAATCCCCGTCACACCAAACATGCTCGCTCTTTCAGCAGTGGAGGCATTATAATATGACGGGCAAACCCACTGTTCGTTGGTAAAAGAGTAGCCCAAGATCCGTGATGACGAGAAAACCCACTTGTAGAGAAAAATATATATGTAAAAGCGGCTGGTATGGGCAGAGAAAGCACTATATTGAGGAGTGAACAACGTTTCGACCTTCTTCTTTATTGTCAGGTTCATAAAGAAAGAAAGAGGTAACTGACCGATAGCTAACCACATGTTTGAAGGTAGTTGTGTAATTAAGTGTGGGAATGTAGAGGGCGTGCTTAGATGTTGGATTATATATATACAAACAAATTGCCTGAACATGGGCAACCCAGTATCACCAGTTCTAGCCAATATTTTTATGACACAAGTTGAAACACAAGCAATTAACACAGCATTACATCCACCACTATACTGGTACAGATATGTAGATGACACGGTTGCGGGATTCACATCTACAGAACACACACTTAATTTTTTCAATCACATTAACTCTATACATCCCAACATTAACTTCACATGTAAACAGGAAGAAAGCAATCAAATATCATTTATTAACTTTAAAATTACAAAAACGGAAACACAATTTAAAACAGAAATCCACCGAAAAATCACCCATACTGGACTATACATTCCTTGGGACTCAGCACATGAAACAAAACAAAAACTCGACATACTAAGAAACCAAATAAACATAGCCATAAAACTATGCTCACCAGATAAAATTAATGACGCATTAGACAAAATAAAACAATACTTCATCAGCACCAATAAGTTTCCTCCACAAACCGTTGAAAACATTATACGCACACATCTAGACAGAAAGCAAAATCAACTAACAAAAGTAAATATATCCCACGAATCAAAAAATCATGAAACCACATACTGCTGCATACCATATATTCTTGACATCAGCAGAAAAATAACCAACATTTGCAAAAACTAGTTACAAAATATGACATTCCAGTTAATACCAAATTTATTCAAAAACCAGGCACAAAACTGAGGTCTATACTATGTAAAAACTACACTGACAAACACCACACCAACATTATTTATAAAATACAATGTGATAACTGCCATGACTTCTATATTGGAGAAACAAGTAGAAAAATGGAAACCAGATTCACAGAACACAAAAAGTCACCTTCACATGTTTTCAAACACTGCAAGTCAAATAAACACGACATAACCATAGAAAGCACTCAAATACTGAATAAAGAAACAAACATAAACAAATGCAAAATTAAAGAAGCCTTACTTATGCAACAACTCAAGCCCAAAATAAACCAATACAAAGGAACACCTTTATACCTATATTAATAAATATAATCCAACATCTAAGCACGCCCTCTACATTCCTACACTCAATTACACAACCGCCTTAAAACATGTAGTCAGCTATCAGTCAGTTTCCTCTTTCTTTCTTTGTGAACCTGACGATGACAGAAGAATGTTGGAACGTTGTTCGCTCCTCAATATAGTGCTTTCTCAACTCATACCAGCCGTTTTTACATATATACATATACAGTAGCCCAAGAGTTTGCGGTGGGTGGTGATGACTAGCTGCCTTCTCACTTGTCTCACACTGCTAAATTAGGGACGGGTGGCGCAGATAGCCCTCGTGTAACTTTTCACGAAATTAAAAACCAAACAGACATTCTCATTGAACCTTCAGACTTTCAAAAAATATGTCTCTTTGTCGGTCAACCAAATGTATTTATTTATATATGTGCTTACATGTAATGCGAAACTACGACAGTAACGTTGATGAAGATACCCACATTACTGTGTTTTATTCAATGTTACCTACCGACTTATTTTGTTCACATGATTACATAAGATATATATATGCATAGTATTCGATCTAATTAAAAAAGTTTTCTTGGCTCTAGATATACATGAACAATACATACTGAACGCCAAACTTTACCCTTTTCGCTCTACTAATTAAGAAATTTACAACAAAAAATCAAATCAACTTTAAATGTTTAGCTTGAAACTGCAAACGTCTAGCTTCTCCAGGTAGCATAGAAATAACGTATGATCGAGGGAAATATAATGTATATATAATAGTTTACGAGCGAAACAAAAACATGAATATTCTGTATAACCATCCAACAGAACGAGGCTTATATAGGTTCTCTTGTCTGACATTGAAACTTTTTGAGCTTTTAGTTTACGGCTGGAGCGTGCATTAGCTACTACTTAGTTATTTTAGGGTGTTTTTTTACAGAGTTATCAGTTAGGATATAATGACAAGTAGTTTGCCCTACATTCCCTTTCTCCACTGTATACAACGCACGTGAATTTACTAATTAGTAGCTACAAATGTGTTCTTATAAAAACATACATAATAATACTGTGAGATAAGTTCTCGGCAATTTAGATAGTAGCTAAAGACTACAAAGCCCTTAACACTCAGAACTCAGTGGATGAACGTGTATCTTGTAACTATGGGACAGTGTACAGGCCTGGATTTGTGTAACGTAAGAGAACTTCTGATTTTAGATTACTTTTGTAATTTAATGAATTCTGTGATTTCTTGCTAACTCAATACGTCCCTGAACACGTTTGTTCTTGTATTTTTTATATGAGTGAAATAAATAGTCTTTCATCACTTGTCACAGATCCCAAGAAGGTCGGTGGTAAGTGTACGAATTTATAACCCAACGATCCACAGTTCAATTCCCTCGTGGTGGACAAAACAGATAGCCCAATGTGACTTTGCCCTAAATCGAAAGCCCAAACATCCAGACACTTGTGTGTTTGTGTACTGTCTCAGTTTGTGTGGCAAACGTCGTCAGAAGTTTGTGAGAAAAATGCTTGAATATCCATTTAGCGAGCACGAATTCCGTTTCGTTGAACATCAACTCAGGGTGTTTAATTCCGTGATTCCGTTTCCTGGAATATTCATTTAGAGATCCCTAAATTATTTCTTTTGAGGTAAATCTGCGAGCAGGGATATACCACTTACTAACATATTACCACACAAACTCCCATGTATATTTTACTTTTCCCAAGATGGGCCAAGATTAGAATACCAACTTGATCCTTTAATTTCAAAACATAACAGTTTCTTAATTTGCCCCCAAATTCTAATTAATTAATGTATAACCATAGTCACAACTGAGGCAGTATTTCTAAGTATATAGCTTTCTATGTATATAACATTAACCTTGTATAAACAAATACATTTCTTACTTCCACGCTTTCGCTTCTACATCACTCATATGAGTTGACATGGTTTTCCGGTAATGTACTGCGTCAGTGATATAGGAGTGATGTACGACATGTTGTTAAATCCATGTCACAGGAACGTGATTCACAGTGGTATAAGTTTGTAAGGGGCTGGCTATTCGAGTCTGGTTGTAAGCCTTATTCTCAAGCTTTTGTTATGGTTTCAAAATAATGTTTTTGCAGAAAAATACTTACTTGTATACACGAGTATTATATCACAATATAAAAATTGATTATAGACATATAACAAAACAAATATTTGAATTGTAAATCCTTCGGGAAAATAATTTTTCTTCTTTATTTCATAACTGGGTTATGTTTTTACAGATGTAAAGTATATATCTTGTTAGAACAAAAACTATGTGAGTGACAATGTCCTGGAAGTAAATGGACTTTCGTGTCACCCATTTTTTGAAATTAACTAAAACCATATTTACACCCAATAACGCTAAATCTGGAAAACATTACTATTCGGTATAAAATATGAGGTTGGGCCAAAGTTAAATTACATAAATATGACCTTGGGAGTGAATGTGTTAAATCCCAGGGTATTCCACCACCCTTATATAGGCTCAATAGTAAGACTGGAGGCTTATAACACTCAAAATTGGGCTTCAATACCTGAGTTTGGTAGAATCAAATGAATTAATCAAATCATCGATTACCTATGAGCAGCGATTACACTTATCGCAATTAAATTAATTAAGTTCAATATGTTTTTTTTTATCATTCCAACATTCACCTGATCGAAATTACGACTAAATTGATTATCATGAAAAAAAATCAATTAATCGAGATTATGGTTGTCAACTATCCAAATAATTGAAATATTACCAACAAACTTGGTTGTTCTGCTTTAATTATGGCAAAACTAAAAAGGCTATCTGCCATTGTCATTAACCTTTAACTTCTGATAAAGGGGAAAGCAGCTGATTGAAAGCACCAGTTACCAACCAATTTGGTGATACCCTGATGTTTGTATTTTTCTTATAGCAAGGTTACATCAGGCTATCTGCTGAGCTCACCGATGGAAATCAAACCCATTATTTTAGCGTTATAAGTCTGTAGACTTACCATTGTACTATGGGGGCCATATACCCTGGTTGGAGGAACACAATACTCATCGACTACCAAACACCAATCGCTTAGATCTAGCAGTGGACAGAGCACAGATAGCCAATTTTGTAGCTCTGTGCTCAGAAACAAAGTACTTTACCAAGTCTATATCGCTGAATACATCTTACAACAAAAGGGAGAGAGGTCAAAGCCCCAGGGCTCCCATATACTTGGGACCTATGAGTATCATGCAAACTACTAATGTTTTCAATAAATGTGATCCAAGAACATTGCTCAGTGAGGGACAGACTTTTATAGGTTGCAGAAGCAGAAAGAAACCTTTTTATCAAGACACATGCATAGTACAATTGCGCTGTCTGGTGCAATACATGCGCAGTACAGTGTGCATGATTTGAGACTGAAATTGGCGCAATGATATTAATGCGTGTGTTTGTGTGTTTACGTATGACTTGTTTACGAGCCATTTAGTATATTATGTTGATACACTTTGTGGTATGTACAAATAATACAGTTTATTTTTTTATGAAGGGAGTGGCTCCCATACGAACCAGAACTACTCCATTTCTACAGACATAATTTCCCAGCGTTGGAAGTGAATGATGAAATTTATTTGTGTGTGTGTTTGCAGTATTATCGACCTATGTGAATATGGCTTTCAGTGCAATATAAGAAATCGAATTCCTTATTTATTGTATTGTTATCAAAATGTAAGCTTTTTTAAAATTCAGTATACTATTATCATAAATAACTAATTAATAATGTTAACAAACAAAAATAGCTTTAATAGCTGTTTAAAATACAAAAATTCAAAAGCCTCTCTAAACATAACTCGCACTTCACAAGTATAAAGGGTAGGACAAAGGTAACCACTCAATTATTTCATTTAGATTAGAACATAGTCTAATTCCTTGCTATTACTCTGAAACGAAGATTATTTGTACTGGTTTCATTGTCTTCATACTATGTTATTTAGTGCAAAGCACCACCTGTACAACTTTTGCTTTACACTGGATATACACTCCAAATATTATTTTTTTTATCGTGGCTGTTGCTTTCTATTTACGGAAACTTCGTTTTGATAATAAAGAAACGAGGAAATTTCGCATAACTAATTAATTATATTTGAATAAATAGAAAGATACAGTTATCGTTGTTTGTAATTAAGCACAAAGAACTATCGTGCTCTGCCAACCTGAGGTATCGAAACACAGTTTTAAACGTTGTAAGTCCGCAGACATACCGCTGTGCCGCTAGGGGGCGAAAGATACAGAAGAAAGCCATCTTTTGCCTCATTAATTTAACGCCATCCCTAGCGTTCAAAGCACTGTGTGTGTGTTAAGTTTTTTTTCGTTGTAAAGGTTTCTTCATGTTTATTATGTCATATCCAGGTAGCAATGGCTCACACACACACACATATATATACATTGGTAAGCATGATAATAAAAATTTGAGATGCTTTTTATAAAGGCTCTGCTTTAAAACATTCACTTGTTTTTGTATCATTCCGTTTTACTAGCTTTTAAGACAGGTTTTAATGGTGCTTTCTGGACAAATTTCAATCTGAATAAAAAACTCTTAAAAGGTTTTATTAGTTTCATGTTGGCTTGCTTATCCCTGTATTTGTTTGTTTCTTTGTTGTTAAGCACAAAGCTTCGCGATGAACCACAGAGGATGTCTAAACCCAGATTTTACCATTCAGATTCTTCAGGTTAACAGCTGAACAACTAAGAGATTATCTTAATAAGCCAGATTTCGAGATGTTTTCTCAACAGAGTCTTGATGAAGCAAAACATATTTCAAAGTAAGGTTAGTTTTTGTACCGGTTGTCTTGACGAAGTTCCACTGACAGCGGTTCCAGGGTAGACAGAAACAGAGGTCATTAAAAAAAACATTACTTCATCAAAATAGTTCTTGTTACTTGTCTTGTGAATCCAATGACTATAATACTAATAAGATAACAGAAAATACACAAAACTGTCCATTAAATAAATGAAGTTAATTACTTTTCAAAATATTTATTTACGTCTTCTGTTTGGCTATGTTTACTGATGGCCTAAAGGATTCTTGAACCAGAAAAAACAAAACTTACAAAACTGTAGTTCCAGCTTTGTAATGTCTTCATCAGTATTTCCAAACGTACATTAAAAGCGCTTCTCTGTATCTAAAATACACCAATAGATAAGAAAATAAAACATTCAATCCCCTCTGACTTACATAAGGATTACAAACATCAATAAATGAAAGACGAAGCTTCACACATTCGAAAATTCAAAACGTAGAAACAGCGCACGCTCTGTTTAGTTCCTGCGAAGAGGTTAAACGTATTTATTCTAGTAAGTCCACATTATAAGATCGTTAAGTCTTCCTATAGATCTAATCTTTGCAACATCTATACAAAGGTACATGTTCTTCACATAAAAAAAACATCAAAAATATGTGTAAGTACTAAATAAATTGTAGTGCTTCCGTATGACGTTAATATAAAGCTGTGTTAAGTATTGTTGTTCTAAAGTAATTAACAGTAGGACTTATCCATTATTTCTTGTACAATTGCTAACAGCATCTGTTGTCGTAAATTATTATATTCTACCCCACTTGCCAATAATATATGTTGTGAATTGCTAAATTCACACACAACTTGCAACAACAATAAATTTTACATCATTATATCCTTTCAGAGAGTCTCTGTTAACTATTAGCTCTTATATGGTTACTTACTGCATCTGTTAACCACGAACTTTTACATGGTTACCAAATGCATTTCTTAACGATAAATCATGTACATCTAGTCACTACATCTATTTACCATAAATTCTTATACGGTAATTTATTGCATTTATTAATCATGAATTGTTATACTGTTACTAACAATGTACGTTAACTAGCATTATATTATTCAAAATTGATTATGCCTTGTAACTGACATTGTTTGGTGCAAGATGTTTTTACATTCTATAAACGTCTCTTTTATGTGCAAGAGGATTTTGTTTTGTCCGTAACTGACACTATTTGGCGCAATAAAGTTTTGTCATAACCCATATCTTACTGTATTTGATACAAGAAGCTGATGATATATCGTGTAACTGGCTCTGTTTGCTGTAAGGAACAATTTTTACATTCTGTAACTGTTTTAAATTGATGAAAAGGAATTTTATCACGTTATACCACTGACTGCATTCGGTGTAAGTGTTGCGTACATTATCTATTAACCTTGGCGTTTCAAATACTTTCAAGCAATATCTCTCACAACATCTACTAGCTATGCATTCTTACTTTTATGCCAGAAAAGTCTATTTCTCATTCGTTCTCCACTGATTCTCAGACCATATGCCAGTCATACATTTCTATATACTAAGTCGACAGCTTTTAAGTAGCCAAATATTATCATAGATGCTTACAAACCAATGACATTCATACGTTATTAATCTCAATGGTGCTTTTAAATACGGCAAGAGATTCGGGTGCAGAATATTTTCACTCTTTTGAATCAAATTTGTTATCATCTGTCAGTGCTTATATACGATTTGTTTTATCTTTGGTATACGTTTGCTCTCACATTACAATAATATTGTTATTTTGTATTTATTGGCAATTTTCTACAATTTTTCTTTACATTTCTTTTTTATTATATATATGTATTACGAAACGAGGGATGAAATACACACATGTACAAAAGAAAAACTATGATAAAAAGAAAGCCATATATATACACAAATATTATATTTGTTCTTACCTATTGGAGCTTCAAGGCGTTCTTTTGATTGGCATCCTATATTAAAACTCAGTATGTTAAATAAAGGGGAAAGTCAACACATAACATTCTTCTATAATACATCTGTCCTCTCTCCTTTACTTTTAGACTGTTCCAGCCATTTAAAGCTTTAAAACCCTTTACAAAATAAACTCATGAACAATACAGCGATCTTAAAATAAAAATGAAATTAGCTCTTTATAAATGCAATAAGTACAAAATAAAATACACTTTTACATGATTAAAAATAAAGAATAATATAAATGTTTTAAAATACAACTCTTTGAATATCATCAAATTTATTAAAACAACAATTAAAAACAAAACATTGATAACACAAAACATACCCTTTAATAGTAAGCATAAAATAGCGTACAATGCAAACTCTTCATAAAAATAAGATACAAAAATAAACCCTTCAAGATACACATATTCCTGGTGGTTCAGTATAGTGTAGGTATAGCACAGATATCTTACTGTATACCTACATGCTTAACAGCACAATAACTAAATACGAGTATGCTATTTATAATAAAACAAACACAATATTTTCTTTATTCTCGATAATAATAAGTATGAAAAACCCAAAACGAAGGATGAACTACACGTATTTACAAAATAAAAATAGTGATAAAAAGAATACAATATATATATATATATATACATTGTATTTAGCAACTACAGGTTCTTACTTATTGAAGCTCCAATAGTAGGTCTAGGCTACTAACTTTCCCTAACTATGATCATCTGGCACACAATAGTTTCTCGGGCTCTTTCATACAAGATCCTTTTAAAGTATAAAGCAAACTACCCAAGAAACAGCACACATCTTCTTCCACCTTCAAAGACGGTTCTTATTGATTCAACCCATGCTCTTCTTTCTGGATTTAAAATTCTCAGTCTATTAAACACCCACATTTTACTCTTGGCAGTGACGCTTTAGGGCTTGTATCTGTTGGAACATGGGTTGCTCTTTTATTTCTGTTGAGCTATAACAAGTTGCCCAGTCATTTACGTTGGGTCTGGGATCACTTAGCTAGCTGCTGAAACAGTGGTGGAAGATGATGCCGCTATATATTTTTTCACGACTAAACAGCTAGATTTGGTGAACGATTCTCGTAAAATATTAGACGACTATTCCATCATGTAACAGTCACAATGGACTATCAGTTGAATCTCTAAATTCCATGTCAACTATTAATGTTTTCGATACTACATTTACTTAGACTAATAACCAATGTAGATTGTTTGTTTGTTTTTGGAATTTCGCACAAAGCTACTCGAGGGCTATCTGTGCTAGCCGTCCCTAATTTAGCAGTGTAAGACTAGAGGGAAGGCAACTAGTCATCACCACCCACCGCCAACTCTTGGGCTACTCTTTTACCAACGAAAAGTGGGATTGACCGTAACATTATAACGCCCCCACGGCTGGGAGGGCGAGCATGTTTGGCGCGACTCGGGCGCGAACCCGCGACCCTCAGATTACGAAGCGCACGCCTTAACGCGCTAGGCCATGCCAGGCCTATTACCAATGTAGAAATCAAGCAGTTATCATCTGATATCCTAAAAATATATCTCAGTGAAACTCTGCCCAATAGTTTAGGGAATAAGGGCTACAACACCCTTTTTGTTACGTTAATCTTGTGATCAGCAAACACCCCTACCTTCACAAAAATCAAATGTTAATCACACAATGCAGTGCACATATTTCACTGTGAAACATCACATCATTCCTGTACAGTGGCTTTTCATACCTGTTGGTGCACAAGCTCGTGTGTATCAGCCATTGCAGATCTTAATCACACCATAAATTCTTGTAGTCACTGTAGCATACCCACTCTGGAGGGTAGACCACACGTCACATACACACACAGTAATATTATTTGACCAAAGATGATCTTGTTTGGCAAATAATCAGTTGTTTTCTTTTCTGATGCATAGTACACTATCGTGATAGATGGAAAGTTTTCATCTTAGTTAATATTTCCAGGATTAATATACTGTGCAACCACCAACTTCTTAGTGTGTTACCTATTGTTCTGCTAAATAGCAGAACAATAAATAACACACTAATACTGTAAACAATCCAGAAAATAGATGGTTATTTAAATTAGTTATTTGATCCATATGAAGTTATTCTGGTGTTCAGTATTGGCTTACTGGTACTCTGTTAGCACATCAATGGTAGTCTATGCAGAAGTTTCGTTAAACTGATAATCCTTGGCTCACTTTGTGAAAAATAATTAATAGTCACCAGCATATATCAATATACTCACCCAGGACCAACAATAGCCATGACTCTTCTATAATAAAAAAAAAGGAGCAATAACTCCCTACTGGAGTTTACCCAGTTTGGGCTAGTTTTCTTATTGATAACGTACACTGTATAAGTTTCACATCAAAGCTTAAAGTCTTAACCAAAATATGGTTAGTAAAACAACTATTGCATATTAGTACAAGTACATGTGACACCACTGTGGCCTGTGATTGTTGTATTATAAAGGATGAAGAATGTTCTGTCTAAGAAATCTAGAAATCATTGGCAGTGACACAGGTTGAGAATTATATCGCAGTCGCAGTAGCTTATAACAACAGTCCATCATAACTTCTTACACTCATAGCTCCTTGTACAAGTGTCAAAGGTTATGTGCGTCTGTGTCACGATACTAAATCTGTGTTTGCCATTCTTCACCTTGTTGCATAAAAAATACACCCATGATATATCTGTGTGTTTCAGCTGCTTTGCATGGAAATCTTGAAGTATTATTTGTTGTATCTAATCAGTAGTGGAATCTCTTACCGTTGGCATTGCTATAACAGAAATTACATTAACTTTCACACTATCCATGGTCAGGGCATTCAATGCAAAGATAACTATAGAATGTTATAATCCAATGTAGTCATTCATTCTAGATTTTTAAAGAGCGTAAGCTATTTCAGCAATGTATGATCCATTAAACTGGTGAACTTTCTACCACATAAGTAGTATCCTAAGTATTATACAAAGAACTGCAAATAGTTCTTTCCTCATCATGCTGTATCTGTTTTACAGTCATAAATGTATGACTAGCATATGTGATTTCACATTTCATTCCATCCTGCAATTGTAATAAATACTGCCCTCATTCCATTATTGGAATCACCAGTATTCATTAATAACTCACAGTTGTGTCATAGATATGTAAATACTGGAGTTTTGACTAAAGCATGATTAAGGGTCAGTACTGTTTACTCAAAAATCTTCAATCCATCAAAGATACACACTGGTTTAGTTATAGTATATAATGATGTGATGGTCTTGGAAAAGTAGGCTAAAATTGTCAGTAACAGGAAGCTAAACCAAGAAAACTTTAAACTTGTTGCTTCATTAGCCTTACACCATTGCACACTTTGCAGGGTCAGTAAAGATTCATCTTTATCCACAATATATCAGAGTCATTCCATTTATGTTTATATAAGAGATTTCAGCTTCAAGCCTGATTTTCATACCTACTTATTTACTCTTCCCAGCAGCAAATTTAAACGTGCAGCCAAACACCATGACATTGTTTGCATAAAGAAGACATCTCTCTCATACCATCCCTTCAGTGTAAGTTAAATCATCCTCTTGAAAGTGGCAGCCATGTCACATAGGCTGAATAAAGTTATGCAAGAATTGGTAGAAATTATATCGAGCACTGAAAGTAGTTTTAGGTTCCTTCTCATCATTCAGTTTGACTTGTCAGTATCTAAATACCAAATCTAAAGTTTCTTTCAACACGCATCTTCCAATATCTCTGCGGGAAATTCAAAAACAAATAAAACAAACCATAAAGCTCTGAAATAAACGATAATTTTTCGTTGCTTTGCGTAACTTCGGGCCATAGTTTAAGATTAATAATATTTTAAGCTCGTCAGGTGATTGTTAATTAATTATTCTAGAATTTAATTGGAAAATCTACATGTTTTAATTTTATTTCAAAACATAAACTTCTGGCTCAGTTCTCTGAGCCTTCGACAGATGTTGGATGTTCAGTTCATAAGAACAACTACACAGTTCCAGACACGAAACTTTAACAACAATAATATAAAAAAAGATGTGCCCTATAGTGTTCAAACAAATAAACTTATTTGAACGTTAAATATAAATAGTAAAATATAATAATTAAAATTTACAAATTATTACATTACTTGTTAGCGGGAAGGCTAGAAAATCGTAATGAAAAATAGTCAAATCAAATTAATAATTTAAGTTCTTCACAGAATATTAAATCTCAATGACTAGTTTGATTTCTTTGTTAGAAAGTAACCAGCAATTTTGTTAATACGTTGCATACTATTGTTGTAGTTGGTTATATTTCTTTAGTTTTCCGCTGGGAAAGTGGTAAATCTTCGGATTTACGATGCTATAACCAGGGTTTCGATTTCTCTCGGCGAACAGATCGACATGGCTGAGCAATAAGAAAACACGTTTTCTTTTATTGGTGTAACAGTCTTTGCCAGTTCTTTTCCTTTTTTTCAATTTAACGTTGTGTTGTTTGTGGGGCATGTAATACAACAGTTGGGGACCTACGGAAGCATATAAGGTGTTTTTTTAACGAGTTTTTTTTTCTAACGTTCGCAGAACGTTTTATATTTTCGATGTCCACTTCATTCGCATGATATTTGTATGCCTGTACGTTGAACGTTTGAAAGATGGTTCTAATTTGCGCGATCAAAAGACAACACTTATTGTGCTAATACCACATGGGACTCACCCCCCAGACGAATTGTAAAAAAAATTAAATGGTATGAATTAAATCTGGATGCAATTTTGCATGAAATATAGTTTAAACAGCTGCATGACTATTTACATAGAATCCAGAAACATCCAATGAAATGTTAACATATCATCATTCTCTTGTAACACTGTAGGCGGAACTAGACTTAAATTAGCATAGATATGTAAGATTTATTATAGCAAAATACTGTACTATCTACGTGCAGAGTGGTTATCAACTGTTAATTTATGTTACTAATTTAAACAACCCTGTACAACAGTAGCGTATTAACTATTACAATCACTGGTTGTCATATTCGTGCATACATGTACTACTGAAATAACGTTAACTAGCTCCATTTTTCTGGGGTGCTTTTCCATAAATAGCATGTACAGTTCCCATGTTAATAACAGTGACATAATGGTTATGTATTAAAGCTAGAGAACTGTCTTCGGTTTGTGTACACTTCAGCTATTTATTCGATCGGCGGAGAGCAGTTCCGAAAATGAACGTGAACTTATTTTTTTTACGTCATAAGAGTATAAGGTTTGAGCGACCCTCCACCAGTTTACGTGCATGTTACATCTTTAGGTTTTTGTTTTAGTAAAGGATTTGAACATTGCGACTAAACATTAGTCACATTGTTGTGTCAGTTAGGTAGACTATTTCCTTTTTCTCCAAGTTCTGAAAATATATAAAACAATTCGTGTTTATCTTCATAAAGAATGGATACTTCCACTCCTTGTTTTTTTCCGCTAAGGAAAGTTCACCAATGGTGGTCTTTACGCCTGTGGGGGAAGGGGAGTTGTTGTCAATAAAATTATATAGAAATTGTTTAACCTCAGTTTCTTATGTATCTTTTCTCACTCTGGGTATTGATTTTAAGGACGACTCATTTTCACAATTTAATATTTAAATGTTTATTCGCAAAGGTTGCTTTTGTACACAGAACTTATTTCTTTGAGGTCATTTGTACTCTTCGTAACAAGGCATTCAGGAAAGGTAAAGTTTTTACTCGTCTGCACTTCTAATATAATTATATAAATGTGTGTTGAATACGAAAATATCAGAGAAGCCACTTCAACCTCTGCCTTGTTGTCGTGAAACAAAAATGTGATCAGTATAACAAAACCCAAACTTAGGACAGTGCAGCGAGCATGCAATGAAATTCTCAAAAGAAATTCTCTCTATTGGCTGACCAGTTTTATTTTCAGGTTTGGATTTTTTTTTGTCAGTAGCTTTAAGCAGCATATTGCTAATTTAGTTGCTCCTTTATAAACTTTTGTTTTACAACAGTTAAAGAAAGTAGCTATAAATAAGGGTAGATTATTTGATATTACGGTTAGTGAGATTTCAGGTTTAACCATGAATGATTATCAACAAAATTCATCTATCGACAAACTTGCTGATCTAAATCATTTACATTATCTCATACACTAGATATTTTAAAACCTGGTAAAGTCAATGGAATTATGTTAGATATTACCAGAATTTAAATCTGATCTTTGACCTTACTCTGCGAAATTACAAGGACATGTTAAAAACTTTAAAAACGTAGTGTCATTTGTGAAAAGGTTTAACATAACATCGAACCAATGAGCATGGTATTCTTTCTAGATTACTCAAAATTCATAAGACTAAATGTTCCATTTGTTTCATCGTATACAACCTAGGAACGTACAACCATAAACTCGAAAGTTGTTTTTTCTATTGTTATTGTTGGTTTTACAAAACCATTCATTACTAATTAATATTTATTTAGTTTTGACTTGTCAAAGTATATTATAAATCTAAATTTCTTTGCAGCTGTAAACAAGACTATTCTGATACATAATCACTATACACAAATGTCTCTTCAAAGGAGGTAACTGATTTACGTCATAACTTGATGTTTTAAAAAATTTCCAACTTGTAAATGGTTTCAACTAAATGCGTCTTTCTTAAACTGATTCATTTTGTAACAACGAAATCCCGTTTTTCATTTCAAGGAAGGGTTTTGAACAAATAAATGATATAGCAATGTGGTGTAAGTTACTTCCTTATTTAACTAACATTTTTCATTGTTACCATAAGACATTACGGTTAGAAAAGTGTTGTGATGATCTAAGCCTACTATATTTAAAAGATATGCTGCTGTTATACTTGTATTCTTCAAAAATAAATGTTATTTTCATAAGTTGTTATATTTAAATGAGACATTAAAATATCAACTTTACTATTGAAGAAAAAATACTATGCATTTCTATTCTTAGATCTTAAAATTTTAAACCATGAGACAAAAGTATCGATACCTTATTATCATAAACCAACTTTTTCAGGTTCATATTTTAAGTACAAAAGTTTGACGCCTTCTGTTTTCAATTAATAATAAGATTTCTGTGTTAGATCATAGAACCTTTAATATAACGAGTACAAAATATGTTACATCTGGAACTTAATAAAATCAAGAACTATCCAACAAGAAGGATTTCCTTGAAAAGTTAATCACCAAGACCATCTTAATATCCACAAATATTATTGAAAGGTAACAAATATTATTGAAAGGTATCTATAAACCTCAATTATGCATTTAAGATTTTTTAAAGGTAAAATATTAGATTCTTACATCATGGCGTTCGTTGTAAAAAGCTTATATTGGTTTCACGGTACGCCATCTAGCGCTTTAAATCAAAGAAGAAAGAAAATTATTCCACTACATACACTTTAACCACTGAACAGGCCATTTATTGACAAAGACTTCAGTATTCTCTGCTCATTAGAACGTTGTGGATAAAACAGCCTATCGATTAGAATGTTTGAACAAAGCCTAAATTACGTCTTCGTTTCTTGTTTTTTTCTTGGTTCTAAGAACATTTCCAAAAGTTTGATGACGTTTCGAACTGAGTGCCTCATCAGGAAGCGAGATATCTTTAAAAAATAAATATTTTATATTACTAACAGTATCAGACACGAGCTCTTCTTACCAGAAATGCCACACTAACACTAATAAGAACATCTTCATTCTTTGCTATTTAAAATCTCGTCACACTGTTCTGAATGTCCAAAAAACTGAGCTAAGGTTTGTGCAAAAATTGACCATTAAATAGCGTAGATTTTTCCAAATAAGTTTTAGTATAACAAGTTTAGGTTATTTAATCTACACAAACTTTCCAACAGTTGTAGTGTATGTATCTTTACAACGATTTTTAACCATATGGGTATTTCTGGTGTTCCACCTTCTCTTGGTTAATTTTGAAAAAAATAAATTATGTATGTACTTCAAGACGTCTAAAATTAAACATGGATTAAGCAAAGAGAAACGTTACTTAAAAAACCGTTACACAAATTCTCTAAAAGCTCAAGATTCTGAGAATCACAATTGTAATTATTTAGGTTATCTCTCTCTCTTTGTATTGCGTATATATCTTTGGTAAAAGCATTTATTTTTACTTACTTTTAATTTCTGGAATTATCGATTCCACAAAGTTCTAAAAGTACTAAGTTAGTTATTATAGAAATCCTCAACCAGGTAATCCATTCTGTGGTAGTGACGTCGCTGCCAGGTATCATAGATTCGTTTTCCTATCAAACCTAATACAGTAAACAGCAATAATAAGCCTAATACTAAAGCAATAATAAGATGAACAGAAGAAGGGTCGTATGTTCGAAAGACTGAATCTCGAGGCACCTTGGACTTACTAGGTGCAGTAGACGTGTGGATTTTTTCTAGATTATTGTGTTTCAGATAATGTTCTGTTGTGGACATATCGTTTTGTTTTACTCTACCGATTCGGACAGTGTTGCCTTGAGGACGAGATGTGCTGTGAAACGTCACAGGAATAGAAGCAGGTTTGTCTGTGAACGAGATTGGAGTTGGCTTAACAAAAATATTAACATAATTGATATAGAGAGGCGAAGTCGGTTGTTCTGGGGAGGAAGTACGATCATCAGAGCTATTCTTAGTGTGAGCGTATTCTGCATAAATTCTATCAGAAAACACCTTTTTGGCTACGTTATGAACTCGCGCAGCATGTTCTGATACATTATTGTTTTTGTAAACAGTTACTGTAGCGACAGTTGGCGATATCTTTGGTTGGCTGTCTTCATTATTCGATGTTGTTTCCTGAAATGCTGTCATCACAGTTTTGAATACATATGTTTGATTCGTTTTATCATCTGTGAACAAATTCAATGAATAATTTCCTGGTATTTTCTTTCCGGCTTTAACGTGTACGTTGTGGTCTTGTAGTGAGAGCACTTTGTGGTGACCTGCAACTTTTGCATATTTATTTGAAATCTCACCACTATCCTGTTCGTGTTTATAAGGAGGTGTGGCTTGTATAGGTTTGTTTTTATGAGGAGGTGTGGTTTGTATAGTTTCGTTTTTTATGTGGATTTTGTAATTCTCAGAAAAAAAGTCCTTTCTATTCTGGGATGGTTTTAGTTTTGGTTCCTTTAGATCGGTAGTCTCTTCTGTGCTAGTGCGATTAGTTCGTGTTTCACCGGAAAAAGTGGAATTTCGCATAACATGTGCAATCACTGATGTTTCCAAGACCGGATTTTCTTCCGCAGTGTGCTCAATAATATTGTCAACAGGAACCATATTTTTGGCTGTCGTAACTATCATGTTTTGTTTGTGATTTTGGAAGTCAATACTGTCCGTCGGCGTTGTCATCAGGCCCAGCTCTTCAGTAGTATAGTTGCTTGACAAAAGCTCTTTTGTTTCATCTAAAATATCCAACTGTTTCATTTTATTTTGGTAATTAAAAACACCAGAATCATTCTTAAGGTTAACGGTTGCTATCTTATTGTAATTTTTCCCATTATTTTCCGCCTCTTTGTTTTCAGTCTGGTTATTCTGAAAAATGTCCTTTTTTGGATACAGTGAAACTCCTTTCCTTGGCTGGACAGAATTTTTCGTTTTATTAAAGAACGTTGTAAAACTAAGATATTCAACACAGTCTTCACTAAAAGAGTTATTGGATTCCGACAAACAGTCTTTAACTCCTTTTCTAGGCTTAGAAAACTTTCCATCTCCTTGTGATCCTTCTAGATGTTTAGACAAATCAGTTTCTTTTTTTGATGCAGTTGCGAGAAGTTCGTTCTGTCCAAGCCCTTCTTTAACACTTTCTGTTAAAAATATTACAGATTCTGCACTGTTGGAAGGTTGTAAGCTACAGTGAGTAACAGGAGAACATTGAAAATGGTAACACGTGACGACACTCTGATTCTGAATGTATGATGAAACAATGCAGTCACCTGAAATAAATAGAAACGTCGAATTTAGCAGCCTATTTTTTATTCAGTTCAACAAAATCTATATCTGTCGCATAAATCTTAAGTAAACATTTCGTAGCTGATGTATATTGTTGTTATGATACGCATGAGCTCAATGTCCAAGTCAAAGATCTCTGTGATTCAGCTATATTTATCCCTAATTTTGAACTACTGACCAAAGACAATGCTGCCAAACAGCAGCATCTACCATCACAAAAGAACTGTCTGATTTAGAATCGACTAAGTAAGATGATTGTCACTCTTATAACTTTTATGCATCAAAATTTGCACAGAGTATTGAGTAGCATGAAGATCATAGCCTTAAACTTTCTGGACGCAGCCCTACACACTAACAAATCGATCACATCCAGCTCTTTCAGTAATATTAAATAACAAGTAAATGACCGTTAATACAATTCAACGATATTTTTTTAAAAACAGAGACAAAAATACAAAATGTGCACTCAATCAAATCCATTGGATCAGAGCATTTATATATAACATAATTGTCTACTAGACCGTTTACAACCATCTTTTGTCATTTGTTATTTCAATACGGAAAAAATGCATTACGTTTGTTTTTAATCAAAGGAGATTGATTGCAAAGGGTTATTGGCAAATATGTTTGGCTTTCAATTCAATTGGTGCATCTAGCACAACAGAATACTCAGGATTGCTAACCAGCCAAGGAGAGGATTTTTTTTCCGCTGAATATCACCATTCTTTGTCTATTTACTTAGCGCAATAAAAAACCGCTACCAAAGAGAGTGCTTTTTTGACAGTTATCATTTCTATAAAAAGTGTCAAAATGGAGATATTCAATTGAAATAAATTTATTCGACATGGTACAATAAAATCATACATGGCGTTATAATATGAAGAACAACCACATTATTCGTTGGTAAAATAGTCCACGAGTTGGCGGTGGGTGGTGACGACTAGATGCCTTCCCTCTAGTCTTACACTGCTAAATACAGGACGGCTAGCGCAGATAGCCCTCGTGTAGTTTTGTTTTGTACATAAAATTTCATCACAACAAGAAGCCCCCCAGTAGCACAGTGGTGTGGACTTGCAACGCTAGAATCAGATTTTTTTATATCCATGGTGAGCAGAGCACAAATAGCTAGCTGACTGTGTAACCTTGTGCTTAATTACAAAATGAAATATTTTTGTTTTCACTAAGTTTTCATCAGCACATATGAAAATTGACAACAGATTGATCTTCATATCAATATGAAATTTTAGGAATTGGAGAAAATGAAGATGGAGAATGTTCCTGTAATGTACTCGTGAAGATGAGCATTTTGATATATATATATATATATATTTGACAATTAAAGTGTATAGTTTATTAAAAATTACGGGGCAAGTACTATAACTCACCCCATAGCTAACGGAAATAAACTTTACGAAATCTAGCTTGACCAACAAAGAGGCAGAAAAGTGCAGTCGAGTCAATCAAACGGCGAGAAATTCCTAAGTTAAAATAATTCATGAATTATAGGAGTATGCATTGGATAACTAAAACTATATACATATACAGTATATAGAAAAGCCAGGCGTTTTAGTAACACTATGTTTCAACAATAGCGTTTATGTGATGTTGCTTAGCAACGAAAGTACAACCATTTACTCTTAGTCTATATACTGAACGTGTAAAAAGAAGTGTAAAGATAACAAAAGTGGAAAAAATGTTTTTTTAATTTCTTAATTTAGAGTTTCCGTTGATTAAAGAGGTTTATTTACTTTAAAATGTTGGTGATATAACAGAAAATAACTTAATTCAGAGATGATTTACATTTAAAATTGAATCGATATTTTTACTTTCACCATGAAAAGTTTATGTACTTGGCTCTAGCCTAAGTGATCCCACACTACGTCTTTGCTTTCGGCTTATTATACCAACACTCAATACGCTTATAAAGTTTCACGGTGCCTCCTCCCTCACGTCACCTTTTCACCTCGTCACTGAAATCGTAAAGGCAGACAATAATCGAACTATTCTAATTGATAAATGGATTTTAGCTTGATAATTCGTATTTTGAAAACTCAAGAGAAGCCGAGCGCGACGAGACACACAGGTATTTATACAGGTTAGATTACATCTATACAGAATGCTAACACGTTATAATCATAAACTCTGATAATAATAATAAAAAGAAGTCACAGCTCTAAGAATTTAATAATAATTGAAGTTGAATTGTTCAAGCTATAAATATAAACGGAAATAATTACATACTTGAAAGATAAGTTTCATAAACACAAACAAAGCTTAACAGGACAATAGAAAATATGATGATATAAGACAGCAAATAAACATGCTGATATAAACACAGCAAGTAAACATGAGGATGTAAGACTGCAACTAAATAAATACAATAAATTATTACGCATCTTTACACGGTGAATGCTTTTCTTTTTTTAATTTATGCATAAGAATGGCCATAGAATACACTAGAATAAAGGGAGACAACATTCAGTTAAGCTTCACGATACAATACTACAGGTAAGCATGATAACGCAAAATGGCAGCTAAGGATAAAGGATAAAACTGCAGGTTAACATGAGGATAACAGTCAGCAATTAAGGCACTAAATATACAAGATTACATCTAAACACAAAAATACAGGACTGCATCTAAACACAAAAATACAGGACTGCATATAAACACAAAAATACAGGACTACATCTAAACACAAAAATACAGGAGTGCATCTAAACACAAAAATACAGGACTACATATAAACACAAAAATACAGGACTACATCTAAACACAAAAATGCAGGACTACATCTGAACACAAAAATATAGGACTGCATCTAAACACAAAAATGCAGGACTACATCTAAACACAAAAATACAGGACTGCATCTAAACACAAAAATACAGGACTGCATTTAAACACAAAAATGCAGGACTACATTTAAACACAAAAATACAGGACTACATTTAAACACAAAAATACAGGAATACATCTAAATACAAAAATGCAGGACTACATCTAAACACAAAAATGCAGGACTACATCTAAACACAAAAATCCAGGACTACATCTAAACACAAAAATACAGGACTGCATTTAAACACAAAAATAAAGGACTGCATTTAAACACAAAAATACAGGACTACATCTAAACACAAAAATACAGGACTACATCTAAACGCAAAAATACAGGACTACATCTAAACACAAAAATACAGGACTGCATTTAGACACATAAATACAGGACTACAGCTGGAAGGCCAAAATTTCTTACCACGATGCCGTTGAACATTCTCCACACTTGCAGTTGCAGGTGCAATACATGTGTGACAGTCATTTCCGTTATTCGGAAAAACTGGGCAAAGCTCTCATAGCGCAGTTGTTTCTAACTGCCTTCCTTCTGATCAGTGATTCAGAATTAGGGACAGTAATGTTGTTGAAAATGTCATAGTAATATCTCGGCGATCAGTTTTAAATAGAAGCTTGGCCGCTATGTTCAGGTGATTAGGGTACTCGACTCGTAATTTGAGGGTTGCGGGTTCGAATCCTCATCATACCAAACACGCTAGCCCTTTCAGCGTTGGAAGCGTTATAATGTGACAGTCAATCCCACTATTCGTTACTAAAAGAGAAGGCTAAGAGTTGGCAGTGAGTGGTGATGACTAGCTGTCTTCCCTTTAGTCTTAAGCTACTAAATTAGGGTCAACTAACAAGATGGATCTCGTGTAGCTTTGCGCAAAATTCAAAAAGCAAACAAATAGAAGTTTGAGACAATCCTAAAAATAGAAGGTCAATTCAAATATAACAGCATACATTTCGGTATAAGGATTTCCACCAATGAAGTTAAAATTTAAAATATAACTTCTACTGTTAAGACGGATAAACAACGCAATGCGTACTTACCGTATGTCTTTTCGCAGCACTCTCTTACACAATCTTGGGCACTTTTAGAGGAGTATAGCTTAATAATTTCTACTTTGGCGCCATTTTTCTTCGATTCCTCTTCACTTAACATTTGGTTTTGAAACCATCGACTGTCTTGTAGGCAGCGATTTCCGCTGGTAACAGTGAAGCACTCGATTAAGTATATAAAAATCAACGCCCACCACCAGGTGGCACCGTTCATGCTGATTCTGTTAAATAAATGTGAACCATATGAATATAAAATTCTTTAAATATTTTAAAAGTTCGCTAATTATCTTTATTAAAAATATTATTGAAATAAGACATAAACACATATATCCGTCATTAACCTATTTATGATATGCCAGAAAATGATATATAAAGTATCATTGTCCTGATTTTTATTTTTTATTATGTCAGATAAAAATTACCCAATAACACAAAGGTACATATTATATTTATAACTACATGCAAGTTCATGTGATATCTTGCGGGAAAATGTTTCAGTAAATTATGCTTTTTAAATTTTCGTTCTTCTTTCTACAGGGTGTTTGGAAAGTCACTGTGCAGTTTTGTAATCATATTTTATTCAGTCTATTTCAAGCCAGCAACTGATAGCGGTGTTTAGAAACAAAATAAGAAGGATCCAGGCCTGTATTGATGCCAACGGGGATCACTTTCAACGTTGTTTATAATTGTCATTCATATTTACCTCCTGTATTCTATATTGAAACATGTCTGTTAACAAATATATAAGTGCACAGCGACTTTCCGAACACCCTGTATATTACTACTGATACTGATTGTTTCTCACAAACTGAAAACTTAGGGACACAAACACATTTCGTCAGGTCTTTAACACGGTTGCAAAAAATAAATAATACTTCTGACATATCACCTTCCAATGCCCCCCAGTGGCTCAGCGGTATGTCTGCGGACTTACAACGCTAAAAACCGGGTTTCGATATCCGTGGTGGGCAGAGCACAGACAGTCTATTGTGTAGCTTTGTGCTTAATTAAAACCAACAAAACAATCAACATATAAAATATGAAAGGCGTGTTTAGGTTATATAATGCTTTCGCACAGAAACATAACATGTACTCTTGTACCATATTAGAAGGGAGAAAATATGATTTTCATATTTTCGTAAAGCCTTCACCTCATTATGATATATTTCAAATAAAGTATTTTAAAAGTAAACACAAAAGTATTGATGGTTCTTCATTTCGCGATATTAATGGATACAAATAATAATAATAGTTCTTATGAAGGAATAAACATTTCCTATTTTACACGACTTTGTAGGGTTATTTATTTGCTCTGTATTTCCAAAACTTACATGCACTCGTTTTTATTTGCCTTTGCGCAGTGGATTATATTATAGTACGTTGTTCAGTATGTTACACTGACAACTTTACTGACTGTTCAAAATATCATGTCACGTAAGTGACAGACTTAAGTACAGGAAGAGTTAGACATGACAACAAGGTGTCCCTGTTTGGTAAGCTAAGTGATGATACTGAATGTTACGAATCAAAACTTAAGCAAACTTTCACTTCAGTGACATACGAAATAACAGTCTTATAACACATTGGAAACAAATCGTACTTACCGTAGTAAAAACATGAGTTATGAACGCAACCTATCAAATTCACGGGCAGACATCTACACAAAAAACTATAAAATCTGTTGATAGGTTTCTCAGCCACGCACGCATTAAGACGACGACCTTATTGGACGTCATCCCATAGCATACATTCCTGTACCCATTGATCGGTACCGGGGCGTTGGCTTATTACACCAGAGAGAATACTTTATGCTGTCACACCCAAGTTAATCTATAAATTCAAGAAAACCAATCACACTCTGACACTTATAATGTACAAGATTTATCTAACTTATTACAGATGAAAAGAAAAATATTTTATCCGAGGAAAAGGGGGGGGAGATCATTGTGTCTTCCAGACTTAATTCTACTCCTATTTCTTCACATCTTCCATGTGTCATTTACACAAAATCACCATCTTTTGTCCATTTCAATATTATTATTGTAACTTTTCTATTTTTTGCTCTACTCCCTGTCGATAAAATTCCATGTTTGTTCCAAATTTTCCTCTTACATCTTCAATGGAAGCAAGTGAATAAGAAAGGTGGAATTTTTCAATAAAGTTGTCATTACGTTATCTCCTTGAAGTATTTTAAAATATTATTATCTTAATTTGAAAAAAATGAACCAATATATTTTAAAATAAAAATAGTCTTCAACCTTGACTCACGTTTTCAGCCAACCTTGAATAATTTTATTTATTTGTACAAAATGGCCAGATCAGAGACCCCAATGATTCAGGCATAGTCGTCCTTAATTTTGAAATGTTGACGAGACGAAAGACAAACAAATTGGCAGCACTGGTCACCTTAAATGAATATTAGGATTGACTGCCATTCCTATAACCCACCCACAGCCGAAAGCGAATCGTTCCTGTTATTTTACATTTTCCGTTAGTTACATTGAGTTAATATTTCATAAAGTACATTGCTTTAAAACATAGAAAACGTTTCAATATAGAATATCGTATGATTTTATAAATGGAGCTGCCTTGTTTATGATAAGAAAATGATCGCTTAGTGGCTTCTGCTTACGTCATTGTTTTTTTTTTTAAATTATATCGAAGCTATTTATAAAACAATATAAACAGGGCGACCGCTAATGATCTTCTTCCAAGTGTTTCACGAAATATTACTACTTTTATATTTCTATAGTGTTACGACACATATACATTTTCAAGATTATAACATAGTAACATGTTTCCAATTAGGCCAGGTATGGCCAGGTGGATAAGGCACTCGACTCGTAATCCGAGGGTCCCGAGTTCGAATTCCCGTCACACCAAACATGCTCGCCCTTTCAGTCGTGAGGGCGTTATAATGTGACGGTCAATTCAGTTGGCGGTGGGTGGTGATGACTACCTGCCTTCCCTCTAGTCTTACAATACAAAATTAGGGACGGATAACGCAGATAGCTCTCATGTAGCTGTGAGTGAATTTTAAAAACAAACAAACAATGTTTTCAATTGAGATTATTGCGACACCTGTGCAAGTTGTATGAAAGAGATAAAGTTGACGTTTCACAGCATACGATATAGTTTAAAATTAAACTGTTCTCAATCTCAAATAGAATAAAAATTGTTTTACGTAAAAATTTTAATTTATAACGATGAAAGAAAATACTGTGAGAGTTATAGAATATATACGTTTAGATGCCTTACTGCGTTATCTTCAACAAGAGTCCAATATTTTGAAAGAGTTAAGACCTATATACAATTTCGAAAATCATATTATCCAATTTACCTGCAATTTAGTTTAAAGAATTTCACGCCACCTATTAACAACATTTCTATCTGGCCCTTCATTCTTATCTAATATTCCAAAATTATTTTTATTTGATTATCTCAATATGTGTACGGATATTAATACCATTGATATTTTTTGCCTGTACTAATTTTCTTTCTCTTTTCCATTGAATCGTGTGTTTAGTTTCATTAGTATATTCAGTTAAAGGCAATATATTTGTACTATTGTTATTTCTAACATTTATTTTGTCTTTATTTATTCTGTATTTTAAATTTCTTCTAGTTTATCCTACATGAACATTTCCACATCGCATGCCATTTTGTATAATCAGTTTTTCCATAACATTAATTTTTATCTTTAGTTATATTAAAAACCTGATTCATTGTGTTCATTATTTTGTATAACGTTAAGATATTTTGTACTTATTAAATTTTTGCATTATTTGGAAAGATACACCAGGTATAAATGGTAATACATGTCATTCTCTCTTAAAGTTTTCAGCAATTTGTTCTCACGTAATACTTTATTCAGGTTTTTTATTAATTGACAGCTCCCTGCCAACAATATCAAAATTCGAACCACTTTCTATGCTACATACTTGATTAATAATAACTAGTTGTTAATATTTTCCTGTTTACAACATAATTTTAAAATTCTATTTTCATAAGAGCAAAAAAACAGTGATTTTTTTTCACAATACGTGTAACATAATTACAGAGAATGGTTTTCACAATACGTGTAACATAATAACAGAGAATGGTTTTCACAATACGTGTAACATAATGACAGAGAATGGTTTTCACAATACGTGTAACATAATAACAGAGAATGGTGTTAATAACAGAGAACAATACGTGTAACATAACATAATAACAGAGAATGGTTTTCACAATACGTGTAACATAATAACAGAGAATGTAACATAATTACAGAGAATGGTTTTCACAATACGTGTAACATAATGACAGAGAATGGTTTTCACAATACGTGTAACATAATAACAGAGAATGGTTTTCACAATACGTGTAACATAATTACAGAGAATGGTTTTCACAATACGTGTAACATAATAACAGAGAATGGTTTTCACAATACGTGTAACATAATTACAGAGAATGGTTTTCACAATACGTGTAACATGATTACAGAGAATAGTTTTCGGTAAGTAGAAGTTTCCAACTTTCGCTTATTTTCTACTTACTAAAAACGTCCAGCAAAAGGTAGACGATTATTTTCCTTACTTTCCGAGGCAAATATTGTAAAACGTTTACTTTACAACACATACACTGGCAATCGAGAGAGAATTTATACAAGTTCTTTCACTATAGTCTCTGTATGTCCATTTAGTATTAAAAATCTACAGTTACATGGAATTACTTTCAGAGCGTCTCAAGGCAACGCCCTCTGTACTTGATTGATCCATTAACGCTTACTTTGTTAAGTGGCACTTCAATCACTTAATACGTGACGCGCTTCACATATATATGTCACTGATCACGGAAAAAAAACAGTGGACGACTTCAACGAAGATACGTCTCACAATGAAAAACTATATGTAGTTTCAATAAAAATATGTTACACCAGTATTAACTTATGAACCTTTTCTCAAAGAAAGGAAAATAAATTCAATGTTGTCAAATCTTCGCTTCGGAAGTTTCGAAAAGTTAGCTAATGTTAAGATTTTTTTTATCAAGAGTTGATATAAAGAAAGTGTCATCATTTTTTTACAAATAATTTTACTGATATCAAACTTGACTCCAGAATTTTTTAGGGAAGTTTACTGTCGTAAGACTTTGTATTTTAGGATGTGTTTAAGTAAGTTCACTTTTTCAGTTAGACAACTCTCACATATTGGAGTTTAAAGATGTTCACAACAACAGGTTGTAAATAAAGGCAAGTAAATGAAAGTGACTCATTAACTGAATTCTAGGAATAGCTGGTACTTACACAATTCTAGGAATAGCTGGTACTTACACAATTCTAGGAATAGCTGGTACTTACACAATTCTAGGAATAGTTGGTACTTACACAATTCTAGGAATAGCTGGTACTTACACAATTCTAGGAATAGCTGGTACTTACACAATTCTAGGAATAGCTGGTACTTATACAATTCTAGGAATAGCTGGTACTTACACAATTCTAGGAATAGCTGGTACTTATACAATTCTAGGAATAGCTGGTACTTACACAATTCTAGGAATAGCTGGTAGGAAGAGCTTATACAATTCTAGGAATAGCTGGTACTTACACAATTCTAGGAATAGCTGGTACTTATACAATTCTAGGAATAGCTGGTACTTACACAATTCTAGGAATAGCTGGTACTCACACAATTCTAGGAATAGCTGGTACTTACACAATTCTAGGAAGAGCTGGTACTTACACAATTCTAGGAATAGCTGGTACTTACACAATTCTAGGAATAGTTGGTACTTACACAATTCTAGGAATAGCTGGTACCTACACAATTCTCTAATTTCAGTTTTTTTTCTTCCATGAAGTGAATAACTACCGTTTTAAATCACTTATAGTTAAACATAAGATGTTTATGTCATTAATCTAAAATGTAATATTAATACTTTCGATAAACAAAACAAAAAAAAGCACGCAAGATTTTCCAAAAACATCTAACTACCATTACGTCATCGTTAGTTCTTAATACCACTTTGTATATCTTCTATATCTTTATTTACAAAACTCCATAACCAGTCCTCATTCATGACTTTAGTTCAAAAAACAGAAACATAATAACAAATAATATATTAGTTCGGATCCATTGTGAATCGAATCATTCTTTTCTCTATAGTATACCAATATTTACTGCTTTTTTAAAGCAGTTTTATCACTTAGCTATAGAAAACCACAGAATAAATGTTTAGTTCTATTTAATTTGCTACAGAACCACACAACAGTTTAGTTCCATCCACTTTGCCACTGAAATAAATGTTTATTTCCTTTTAATCTGGCATAGAAGTGTTAGTTCCGTTCAATCTGCCATAGAACCATAGAAAAATTTAGTTCCGTTCAATCTGCCATAGAAACATAGAAAAAATTTAGTTCCGTTCTATTTGACATAGAACCACAGAAAAATTTAGTTCCGTTCTATTTGACATAGAACCATAAAAGAAGTGTTTAGCTCCATTCAGTTAGTTCCATTTAGGATACTCGAAAGTGAGTAGCTAATTATTTAACTAATGAAAGAATACTTCGCAGCATCATAAAAACTTGGATACATTAAACTACAAGATATGACAGTGCCTAAAACAATACCAAATAAACGTAGTTCACCCTTATACAAAATATGGTATGTTGCAATTGAAATAATTATGACATAACATAATTTTGAAGAAATAATTACAATAAAGTAAAATAAATAAGTAATGAATTAAATATGCATTTCCTGTATACCTGTATAAACCTAAAATAACAAAATCTTTTAAAAGTTAGTCTGTGAATTAAGATGCACTCAGAAGTATATTAACTTTTCTAAATTATTGATTTGTTTCACAACAGTGTCTTCTGACTCGAGAATAATGTATACTGTAACTGAAGTTTATATAACGGCTCTGAACAAAGTAAATTTTGCATATTTTTAAATGAATACAAGATAAATTAACTCTATTAGTGTAATCACTGTTTGTGACAAAATATTAAAGTTTACATTGCAAGGTACAGAACTTTCATTACAAATGCCATCCTTGATTTTTAATATAACGAAGTAGTTTTCATCTGAGAAAACAAATCTAATTTTTTCTTTCGGATATTTTCAACAAGGTATTTTTGAATTAACCAGAGCGCGACTGTACTGATGAATGTGATCACGATGGAACATAGGTGACCATGGAAGAAAAAAGAAAATCGTAAAAAGAGGTAAAAGATAGTTTACATCCGAGAAAGGTGACATATAAAAACGACCGAAGCGAAGAAACACCTATATACTGTCAAAGATCAAATAAATAGCTACGCGATGAAAAGTCATCAGCGAATAATAAGGAAGAAAGACAGTAAATGGGTGGTAGTGATTGAGAAATAAATAACTGGCATGTAAGATCGAAGTGGCAGATAGCAGGAAAAGAGGGAACAGAGCTAGCAAACAAGAAAAAAAAACAAAGAAAAGTATTGTGGGGTATACTAAGGGGACCGTTGTTGGTCATATGAAAGACGACCATCATCCAGAACTACTCAACTTTGACACTGTATAACTTATTCACCCGTACAGGCTTCAGCATTTCCAACTACAGAAATAAGGTCGATAAATCTTGGTCTATCCATCCCTCTAAATCACTCACGCTTTTTCAGGATTTACGGAAGTGCCATCCTTGTCAAATTATTATAATTTTCTTTGGTTAAATCAAAGGCTGCTTGTTAAGATATAAGAAGCACAGAAACAATTTCATAACATATAAGAAATGTTAATGTTAACACAATTATTTGAAAATACTAACGAGGCGTAAAGAAATCAGGAAAGGGTCAAACGTGGTCAGAGTTTCATTTCATTTACTAAAATCTTCCTATAGTAAGATTAATAGTATTTTATTTAAAAAATCACATTTCAAGATCCTTACTGTCCTTGGAACCACATTCTCCATCATACTAGTGGCCAAAATTATGTAAAACCTTTACTGCAACAATATATATGAAGGACAACAAGGCCGAATCTTAGACTACAGACCTTGAAAATTTCTCACAAATCATCCATTATAGAGGAACACTGAAAGAAAAAAAAACTAACAAATCTTGTTGCTGCATCAAGAACAATGTTTCAGCGTTATAAATCTATTGATTTAATGCTGAGCCACTAGAGGGCTATAGTTTACCAACAATAGTATGGTATCAAACGTTAGTTATCACGGACCTATCCAAAGCTTTAAATAATTTTCTCTTTCGTCAAATTCCACAAAAGTTGGTTCAGTTATTTCAGAACAAAATTTGACAAGACAAATTCTTCTTCTCTGCTCTGTCATTATGATAAATAAGTGATAATTTCACTTTAGAAATAACCATTATATATTTTATTGTTAAACTTACAATCCTGCAGTCTAGAACTATTTATCGAACTACATTTGTGACGCTTATACAGAAATGTCTAGAACGTTCCACAGATTATTAGATATTACGATGCAATAATATAACAGTCACTAATTCATAGCTATTAAACTACACAACAAAAAGCTAGGAACCAAAAACAGCAAAAGTAAATAATTGCGCTACATAAACTGTCTAAATCATAATTCCCGCATTAATGTAAACTGAAACAGTCATGTATGTCTAACAGTGCATCTCGTAAAAAGCTAAAAGTTTGGAGTTTTACACTTTAAAAAATTTAAGATGGTTTATTTCTACTTTAAGGTTGTATCTATGTATTCCCACAACTGGCTGCAGACAGCGAAAGCCGGTAGGAACTGAGACGTTATAGGTTCAAACACTCAACTGCAAACCCTTAACTAATTGTCCTTGGTTATTGGCCAGTATGACGTCAAACTCTGGATCTTATCTTAAAGATGGAATATTCACAAGGCGCTACAGCAACAGACATTATCCGATATAAATTTTAATGATGACAAAATTGACGAGTAGTGAAAAACATCCTCATTTTTGAGTCTCTTTGTAATGTTTTTGATTCGTATTAATTTTATCGTTATTGTTTTATAGTGCTGATTTTAAAAAATGCCAATCTATAAATAATGTATTTGATAGTTTAAGAACTATTGATTTATTTATATATCAATATACATATAACTAATTAACTAAACCGTGCCAAACATAAAATTATCAAAATATCAACATATTTTAAACTGTTGCAAGAATAACATTGACCTCGAGATCTGCAAAAATAAATTTAATTTCTATTTATAATTTACTTCAAAATCAAAACAAAAAAATATTTCACCTAAACGCTGTTGTATGAAGACATCTAGCCCAACGCATTAGTTCTTAGGTAAAATGTTGATGTTTTTCTGTGTTAATTCTATACACAATTAGATTTAAAACTCAAATATGAATAAGTTGGGATCTTAGAAAATCAAATATATTCAATCATCAATATATTCCACTGATTTGGTCCTTTAGATATTATGCATCCATTTGTTTTTGTTTGTTTGTTTTTGAATTTCGCGCAAAGCTACACGAGGGCTATCTGCGCTAGCTGTCCCTAATTTAGCAGTGTAAGACTCGAGGGATGGCAACTAGTTATTACTGCCAACTCTTGGAGTACTGTTTTACTAACGAATAGTAGAATTGATCGTAACATTATAACTCCCCACGGCTGAAAGGGCGAGCGTGTTTGGTATGACGGGGATTCGAACCAGCGACCCTCGGATTACTAGTGCCTTAACCACCTGGCCATGCCGAGCTCTTATTATAAATGAACTCCCAACTTGAAATAATAGCACTACTTCACTACAATTAAATCTGTTCTGAATAACATGTATAACATTGTTACATTATCCTATTCTTTCTTGTTTGTTTATGTTTTAACTTACTTCATCCTTTTATTGTTTATTTTAATTGATCTTTACAAAACGTCTTGACACGTGCCAAATGTTCATTATAACTATCGTCGTTCATCATCAAACGCAACCTTTACCATACAGCTCAACACATGTTATTAAATACAATGCTCTTGGCTGCAGACAACAATGAAAACACCATCAACATACGTTTGCACATAATAACTTAGTTAAAACAAACAATTCATGTTTGATCTGGGATTAGATAAAAGTATAGCTGGTAAATAATGTGCATCTTTAATCACAGTTATATGCAGTAACAAAAATTGATGTCACACAGATGTTTCTAACTTTTTCCAAAGAATAGAGGTCCACTAAAGATTTATGAGGATCACGTGATTATAATTATCGAGGGTCTGGGTATAAGCTAACTGTATATCAGCCTCTATTTAGGAATAAGTTACTATATAGTAGCGTGTGGGGTGAAAATTGCTTCTTCCTTTCAATTGGTCGAAAACAGAAGTTTTACTGCGGTTAAAGTACGGGATGTAGCAATCAGCTGTAAATTGTGTGAAAGCCTGCTAAAGAGTCTAGAGATTCTGAACTATTCGAAGCAAACATGAGCTTTTCGAACGAAGTACAGAAAAGATACTTCAAAATATATCCTTATGAACCTATGAACGAAGAACTTGATAGACTTTTTTGGTAACCCAACGTCTTCAGTCAAAGGTAAACAATCATAAAATATTTATATAATTCATAAATCCACACGTTTTACTTTCAGATGCAAACAATCAGTTAAAAACGTGTGTATGTTGTGTAGTTCTATTATTTCCTCCTCGTGGGTAACGAGCACTTTAAACCATTAGCTTGTTTTTAAAAAAATTAAAGCATATTTGTTTGTTTTTGGTTTTTTTATACTAAGTTACAGTTTTCGAGATACAAGAATTTCAGATGTGAACTAATTATCAGTTAGAATCATTTTTTAAGAAGGCGAAGCTTGGACATTTTAAGCCAATTTCAGTCATTTTAAATGAGATCTAAGCAACAAATGGAAAATAACGAATCTCTGAATGGAGGCAGAGAAAGAGCATCAGTATTATAGCATTGTAGAATATAAAAAGACATCGGATATAATATGTGATTCATATTCCATTTCATTCTCTCTAATCTTAAATATGGATAAGTACAACTAGAAGTCCACAGAATGAACATTCTAAACAGCAAAGTGAAAATTTCGATTCTACATACAATATGATCAAAATGGCGCCACTGAAGATTCCGCTCATGTGTTTGATGAACTGTAATTTCCTAACATTTCTTGATTTTTAGATTATATATTTTTATAAGATTAATTACTTATCATCAATACGCTTGAATTTCAAATAATAAAATTAACACTCAAAATTTGTAGTGCATACTGGAAGGATTTACACATTTTGATAAAACGTTTGGAAAAAAAGGCCTTGATATACTCCAGATATATACAAAAGTATTTTTTTATTTTAACCAAAAATTAAAAATATATATTATATACCTTGGTTATAAAACTCAACTGTTTTAATCTTTGGGTTGGAATGGCATTGGTAATGATATGAAATTGTCTCGGTGACTTTCACGTTGATAAACTACTATAGAATGTCTACTTGTATCCCAGGGTTCCATGCGGATCAACCAGAAGTTCATCCACCACAAATGGTTCTTGAGACTACAGATTCCAAGGGTTAGTATCTGTACAGTTTGTTTGCCACCTTAACATTAATTACTATTACAAAAATAAGAAAGACATAAAATTTGTACTACGTTTTTATTTTGTTTAGCAATAATAATAAATCCTGAAATATTACTTATAAAACTATTTCCAAAACCGTAATACACGCTAAGTCACATGATTGGCTTTGTCTTATTATTTTCAATCGCCATTTCAGACAGTTGTTTCTCACACTTTCCACAGAGAATAGTCATAGCTTGGAATGCTTGCAATTTACTTTCTTTACTGGCTCGATACGGGTTTCCATAATAACACATGACAGCATTTCAACTAAGCCTTATTATTTACTAGAGTAAAGCCTGTCAATAATGACGAGGCAAGTACCAACATTTTCACCCCATAGTATACATACCCCAACCTCACGTTTCATAGATAACTGTATTGTTCATCAGATAGTCTCAAATGTCTCTGTAATTAATTTAAACTATTTTTATAAACACCTAATTTACGTTTTTGAGGTTTTCAAAAGCTATTAAGACCTTCAGTTTAGCCCAAAAACATCGTTAAAGTAGAGGACTGGCGAGAAGTGTAACAGCCAAACGCTCTGTTGATTATTTTGACTCTGACGTCAGAAGGGCTAGCTCACCAATGATTTAAGTTGTTGCAATCATTTACACATCAAAATACTGCATTTTAACAAGAAAAAGAGGGAAACGAGTAATAAAAATTAGGATGATGTAAGGATGGCAATGCCAAACACAGAACAAAATAAGAATGGATACAGAAAGCCATATAACAATCTGCACATAAGTAGCCACTGAGTCAAGCTTATGAAAATTAGCAACTGAAAGACTTCATAGGATTACTTGGATTTAAATGTTTTTTATTCAAATCTGGATTCATGCAAACGAAAAGAATTTGACATTTAGCTGTAGATGAAAGTTTTTCTTGTTGAAATTGGGCTACTTATGTAGGGAATTTTGTATGACTTCTGTATTTACTTCCATCTTCTTTCTGTACTTTTTGTCATTACCATCCCTATACCATCCTTATTTTTTCAAATGTTTATTTATTACTTATGTGTGTATATATATATATATATATATGTATTTTAGGGAAAATTAATACTGATAAAATTAATTAAACAAAATCAAAAGGAATGACTGCTTTAAGAACAGCAAATCCAAACCTCTGACTAATTAGATTAGTTTGTCATAACCAATAAGCAAGCTGTACCCTGGGATATTTTTAATTAGTGCAGCGTTTTTTGTTTATTATTTTTAATTTATTTTTGTTTCGGCTTCATTTTAGGTTTTATATATCTATATATATTTCAGTGAAAATAATTATATTTTAATAAAGTAAAATTATAAGGAAGGACTGCGTTAAAAACAGTAAATCCAAACCTCCGGCTACTTAGATAATTTGTTATTTTAATTCAAAAACAAGCCAAAACAAATTAAACAACTAGATATTGCATTAACTGAAAAGAGATCAGGGTACAAGCTTCAATGTGGGATTAGAAAATGCACCAAAGGTTTCGGAAGTACATTTTATAATCCCATATTGAAGCTTGTACCCTGGGATCTTTTCAGTGATGCAGCGTTTTTTGTTTGATTTGTTTTTGTTTAGGCTTGTTTTTGAGTTAAAATAACATATTATATACATATATACGAGCATTGGTAAAAAAAAACATATTCACTAAACTTCTTTGTACCTTATATTTCAGGGTATGACATACAAAAAAAATCATTTCCAACGAATAGAAAATTAGAATGTGCGTTTTGTAAAAGAAATGGCGACAGAAAATCATTCACTCAATCACATGTGGTGCGAGACACTATCACAGGGATGGTGGTGTGTCCAGTGTTAAGAAAACATCGGTGTGAGGTGTGTGGTGCTACGGGGGACAACGCTCACACCAGAAGCTACTGTCCTCGTGTCATGTCCACTGGAGGAAAATTAATTTATAACACTGTCTCTTTAAAGAAAACACTTAGAAACAGCACTGGAAAGCGGAAAATTCTTTTTTATAAGTGACGTTCAATTATGTTATGAACGAAACGACACATATATCTTTGTTTTTAATGTTCTGCAGTTTATTTCAATTAAGTTTCCTGTTTAGTATTAGCCTTCTAATTCCATCTTTTTAAAGTTCCTGTCCCTATTTATTAAAATATTTACATCAACCCGATTGTAATAACAGCTATCTTGATAATTACTCCCAAACTTCAGAAGAGTTAACTAGATTAGTGGATAGCTCTGGTAGGTATTTATTATATTACTCAAAAGGTACATCAGTAGTAGAGTAATGAAGTACGTTTTGCATCTGCATCAGTATATTCAACGTTTTACATCAACAGATGCAATGTTATAGCTACTGTAATTCATTTTATGCACGTAAAATATTTTTACAGATCTTCACTTACCAATACTATGTGTTTCTTATACCTAACATATGTCCTCCAATAATACTGCTTATTTTTATATATCTAAAGAATGTAAAGTATTCTTGGTAAATTACAATATGAACACTACGTAAACCTAACAATTACCATAACAACACCCTAGGTAGTTCGCTTCTCTCTTGAGTTATTGACAGAGGCGATATTTAACCAAGTTGATTTCATTGACGAGTGGTATAACTAATAGTTGATTGAATTTACTTATGAGTGGTAGATCTAACAACTAGTTCGACTCACTGACGAATAGTAGATCCAAAAATTCATTTAACTCACTGACGAGTGATATATCCAACAGCTGATTTAACTTACTAACGAGTGATATATCCAACAATTGATTTAACTCACTAACGAGTGGTATATCCAACAGTTCATTTAACTTACTAACAAGTGGTGTATTCAACAGTTCATTCAACTCACTACATTACCCCACTATACTGAATCCCTGCTTGATGATCACATTTATATCCTACATTACACCACTATACTGTATCTAACAGTTCATTCAACTCACTGAAGAATGGTAAATCTAACAGTTCATTTAACACTCCTACGTAAAGACATTTCTAGTCCTGATTTCTCCAAGCCCGTTCCCCTGGCTGTGGTTTCGCTAGATAGTAGATAGGGACAGTGGGAATCTCGTTAATCCATTCATTAATGGATTTAAATGGCAATTTCATTTAAATACAAAATTATTAGCCTAATATTAATAACCTTTCAAGTTGCTCTGGGGCCTATTAGGGCCCCACTTTTCGTAAGAGTGTTAAATCACTAAGTGGTGTATCTTTACATTTATCTTTCTTCTCAGTGTGTTTCATAATGAATACGATACTCGTATTGAAGTTTTGTCGATCTGTTCAACATACGGGTATTTGAAATTGAACAAGAAATTCTCCATTGATTACTTATGAGAAGAATGTAATACACAAACGATACAAACGTGCATAACTGAAATGAGACACTTGGCTTGTAACAACGTCAGTGAAAACACTTAGATTGGGAGAAATTCCAAACGTGCTTTATGGTTATTCAAAAACTTCAGTTATTCCATAATATTCTTGCCATAAAGAATCGGTGGGGACACTGTGTGTATCCTCATTTGTGGAGTTATGTTTATATTTGATCCACTTTCTACTGTTATCAATAAAGTTACAATTCTGCAATGAAAAGTATATCAATTCACCTTTCAAAACTCATGAAGTGATGATATAGAAATAAAATATTCACATAATATTTTCTGATTAGAATAACGTAATTTGCATTCACTATCTTAAACAGCAGCAGTGAAGCTTAACTGGAAAGTAAAAAATATAAAACATTCCACTTAAAAAGGCAGGACTCATTAACACTCACTCACTCGTTCTAGTATTTATATCATTCTCATTTTCTAACTGTATACGAAATTTCTAGATCATTTCGTCATCACCGTGATTAACTCCTTTTTTCAAACATATAAATAAGAAAACTTAATAGTTACAACACTGTTAAAATGGTAAACTGAAAAGAAATGTAATATCATATTGGCTGTGACTATGTTTATGTTATAAATACTGGGTGTTCGGAAAGTCACTGTGCACTTATATATTTATTAACAGACATGTTTCAATATAGAATACAGGAGGTAAATATGAATGACAATTATAAACAATGTTGAAAGTGACCCCCGTTGGCATCAATACAGGCTTGGATTCTTCTTATTTTGTTTCCAAACACAGCTATCAGTTGCTGGCTTGAAATAGACTGAATAAAATATGATTACAAAACTGCACAGTGACTTTCCGAATACCCTGTACAAATACGTGTGAGACACATTCACCGTATAATAGCTCCGTTAAATAACCTTCCTGCATTTGGTGTTTTGTTAGTATATTTTTAAAAATAACGTTACGCTTATTAGTGTTTTATGAAAATTATCAACTTAATAAAGATTACATGATTTTCTAGGTAAAGTGTCTTCCTCAGTACTGAAACTACACGTGTAGGTAAAATGGGAAAAATATCACATATACATTAATGAAGTTTAATTGACCTGATTTGTTAATTTTTAACAATAAAACTAATAAATACGAGTGAAACGTTACCTAGGTTCGTACTCTCAGAACTTGTAGTTCTTTTCAAATACTTTCCAGTGGTTCAGCGGTCGGTCTCTGGACTTACAATGCTCAAAACTGGGTTTCAATACCCATGGTAGATACAGAACATATAACCCGTTGTGTTGCTTTATGTTTAACAGCAAGCAAACAAACTTCCTTTAAAATATAAGGATAAATTTTATTTTATATTACTCGTTTGAGCTTATAGCCACTGCAGGCTTGATACAATGTCTAAAACTTTTGTTACATTGAACAATATCATTAGAAGATACAAAAATATTAAATATCTTATGGCTGATATTAAACAAAGTCGTTTATTGTATGTAGTAAGTATAGACAGTATTAACCTCTTTCAAATCACAATATCAAAAATTTTATTTATTTAATAATAAAGAACACATCAAGCTTATATAGTAAGTGTGGACACTATTAACCACTTTCAAATCATGATAACAATAAATATTTTATTTATTTATTTAATAATAAAGAACATGTCAGGCTTATATAATAAGTGTGAACAGTATTAACCTCTTTCAAATCATAATAGCAATAAATAAATTATTTATTTATTTAATAATAAAGAGCATGTCAGGCTTATATAGTAAGTGTGGACAATATTAACCTCTTTCAAATCATAATATGAAAAAAATATTTTATTTATTTAATAATAAAGAACATGTTAGGCTTAACGCCATATTGTTTGTCTTTTTCTCGATTTGCCTGACTGTCCACCTCAAGATATTTAGCTACAAATTATCATCAACTCCTACAAGAAAAATTATGCACATGCTGTTTGCAGTACGTTAATAGTCGGCTGAATACAGTATGCACAGTGATGTGAAGGTCGCAATAATAAATGTGAATGAGCACAGTAACGTGAACGTCGCAAGTATTGTTTCTTTGCCCTTGTGTAAAATACTTAATATAATGAATAACACAAGGACATTATAAAGTCACGGCCAATCATACTATTCCTTAGTAAAAGAGTAGCCCAAGAGTTGGCGGTGGGTGATAATGACTAGCTGTCTTCCATCTAGTTTTACACTGCTAAATTAGAAACAGCTAGCGCAGATAGCCCTCGTGTAACTTCGCACCAAATTCTAAAACAAACAATAATTACAGTAAACTTATTTGAATTGATATTTAGCAGTATGTAATCAAATTAGGTATAAATCAAAGGTGTTTAAATATAGAATGTTTAAATCAAATACGTGGAAATAATTTCTACAAGAAAAATGTTTAAGCCTCCAATTTTTCACGTATGTTTTACTGTGTTCGGCAAATCAACACCTTGTCCTTTGTAGAAACTTATAAATATACATATACTATACATTTCAAAGCACACTTTACATATGTCACATACGTCTACAGTCTAACGTGTTATGTACGTTATACATTATATGTACTCATGTAATACGTACATGTTAGTACAGATTAACATGTCATTTAAGTCATACAGTTCACGTAACCATGTCAGCCAACACAAATTTATCCAGTGATAGCTTTATATGCTCAAATTTACACATTATATTTACTCTGCGTTAATAAGTTAATAGGTTACGTCAACTTACTTGTTCACCTATGAGTTATCATCGACACTTCCTCTCGTCTAATCCTAACACATTCATCTACGTCAGGCCTGAGGTAAGATCCCTAATGACCTAAAGCGAGTGACAATCAAAATATCTCTTACAACTTAGCTGAGATGTGCTATTGTTATTATCACATTCATTGTTTGTACTCAATAGATTACAAATGCGCTCATCGAGTAATTTAATGTCACTTCTAACACTCCTGCCCAACCTACTTATATGACACGTACTATACGTTCTTTATATTTTGAGTAAAAAAAAAGAAAGAAAAAGAATTCTACTTACCAGTATATCACCTACTACATTATACAAAACTAAATGAGTTCATGAAGTAAGAAAACTATAGATAACTTCGCAAAATTTGTTCACAAATGTCTGAAAATATGATGTGAATGCATGTTGACTGTCTTCTCAGTTTTACCAAACGTTAAAGATTCATTACTACCTTGGATACATGCGATTTAATTAAAGTTAATGACAATTACAAATTTTGTGCTATATTTGTTTTATGTTACTAAATATGATGGTAAAATAAACTCGGTGCTACTGTAACTTGCTATCTACAGGGATATTTAAAGTACTCTTCTGGAGACCCGACACTGACAGGGGGTTAAGGCACTCGACTCGTAATCCGAGAGTTTCGGGTTCGAATCCCCGTCACACCAAATATGCTTGCCCTTTCAGCTGTGGGAACGTTATAATGTGACGGTCAATCCCACTATCCGTCGGCAAAAGAGTAGCCCAAGAATTGGCGGTGGGTGGTAATAACTAGCTTCCTTGAAGTTCACAGTCATACACTGCTAAATTAAGGACGGCTAGCGCAGGTAACCCTCGTGTAGCTTTGCGCGAAATTCAAAAACAAATAAACAATACTCTTTTGGAACCCACAAAGGGGTAGTTAGCCCTATACTCTTCATCATGTATGTAAACAATATGCCACTGAAGGATCCAAATCATGGATTCTCTTCACAGTTCGCAGATGATGTGGCAGTCTGGAAAAGTGCTGCAACACCCACGATAGCAGCCACGAACATACAACCGCAACTAAATAGAATAAGTGAATACTGTCAAAAATATAGAATAAAAATAAACACAGCAAAAACACAACTCGTAGTCTTTACGAAATCCACAAAACAAAAAACAACAGCCAGAACTATATATGAATGGCACTCTACTCCAGACTGCCCCATCGTCAAAATTTTTAGGTCTGACCTATGATTCAAAACTAACTTGGATCAATCATGTGAACGAAATTAAAAATAAAGTCTGACGAAGAACTAACTATGCTAGGAGTCTAACTGGTAAAAACAGTGGAGCATCTACAGATAACATTCTAAAAATCTATAAAACATATGTTAGACCTGTAATAGATTACGCAGCTCCAGCATGGATAACTGTAAGCAATAAAATAATTAAAACCAAACTACAAACAATCCAAAACACACTCCTCACAACTGCATACAGAGTTCCAAGAACAATATCATCTCAGTTCATTCACAAATACTCGAACATACCAACCATACCAGATAGACTCCTACATATTACAATTATGTACTTTAATAAGAATTGGATGAAAAACGAATTACTATGCGAACTAGACAGGTACCCCATACATGATGAAGCTAGTCCTAAATATCTCTCCCCAGTTAACTTATATTTCAAATACAAAAATAAATAAAAAATATAAAAACTTTAAATAAAATAAAAAATATATAAACTTTAAATAAAAATTTTAAAAAAATATATAGTTTATTTATTTATGTATTTAAAAAAATGCCACTAGCAAACTTGACATTATGCTAATAGAATAAAAACTGTATACGAGCCACAATACATGGACATTGTCCTGAAAAGGACCAAATAAAATTCAGTTCACAGTCATAAATATCAATCAGCCAAGAATATAAGTACGGGGAGGAGGAAGAGGTCATAGAGAACCTGACCCTCCAGGTTATGTACCCAAACACCGACGACATCATTCATTCATTGGAACCCAGAACTTATTAAATTATTATTATTTCCTGAACAAAAACGCAGATACACATAAATCACTTATGAAATTATGTTTAGTGAATTATTAAAATGGTGATGACGACAGTACCTGTCTAGACCACACGTCACAGTAGCAACACAAATTCTTATTTGTTCAACGAGCCACTTTTATAGCTTGCTTGTTTTAAAACAAAATATCTGCTGTGTCTACCCAGGCAATCGAACGTTGGGTTTCAGAGTTGTAATTCTGCAGACTTAGCGCTGTCCCACCTGAGAACTGCTTTTATGCGTATTACATTATAATTCACTAATATAGTACAAGTAGCTGCGATGTGGTAGTGTGCGAATGGAAAGTTTATAGTTTAATATTATAATTCAAGTAATCCAAAGCTATTGTTACTTTTACGGGTCAACTCTAGACAACTATACAAGTCGTAATATACCCTGTGAGTTGAATATCCCATCATTGTTTCTATAATGTTATTGCAAAGCTACTGTTACTTTTACGGATCAACTCTGGAAAACTATGACTCAAAAGGTATAGTCATAATTTATCCTATGAGTTAAATATCCCCTCATTATTTCTATAATGTTGTTGTTCCGACAATAGTACTAATTTACAGGATGTTGTATTTCAGAAGAAAACGTCGACCCTCTTCAGGCTTCATTTTATTAAAGAAACGATACGCCTCTACTTTGATTTGTAATATAGTCAAGATCAAAACCTTTTAAACTTAAATTCATTCAATCTGTTAATTATGGAGCACGCATACTCGTAAATGAACATGCGTATAAATTATATGTTAACACAAGATTTCTATTCCAGTTTGCGTCTTACTTGATTTTTCACACAACCAAACACAAAATAGTCAATTTATAGGATCCTGCGTCCTGTGTTTCTCAAAACTCTCTTAGAATAAAAAATTCTAGCTATTTTTAGGGTATTGCATGTTTATGTGTTTTAACACCCTGTAAAACAAAAAGTCAAACAATGTTCCTGCAGTTGTTATGCATCCTGTGTTTCGTGTGTAATAGATTTACTGTTATACATTTATTTTAACATCTGCGTTTGTTTCGGTTTGAAGCATGTGACAATGTTGCTGGATATGTATTACCAGTTCAGCTTATTCTCTAAATTTGTAGAATATTCTCGATAATAAGAATCAGCAATATACGTTTTACGAAAATATTAGTGTATCTTCAAATATTGTTGAACGTTCGAAAATGCCTAATTGGCATAAAAGACAGCCGAGACATTGTAATGTAGTATTGTTGGTTAGCTACAGTTAGTATATTATAAGCCTCGTAAGCTATAATTGTGATTTACGCTTTTTTATCGAAAACTACGGAATTTGACCAAGAACATTTACAGTTTTCGAACATTACAAACCGTTTAACTTCAGCAAATTAACTTCTGACGTTATCAGACGAGGACATTAAATATCTTCGTGGGTGAAAAATCAGCTCATAAGCGGCGTCAGGCTAACCAAGATAGCCACCTTAAGCGAGTTGTAAAAATATCAACTCGGAATTACTTTGTTCGTCGTGGACCAGGACCATCGATGAGATATTCAGCTCTAGACCAGACTGAAGACTCAGTATTGTTTGTAAGTTTGTAAATTTCTTGTATATAAACCAATATTTTTAATACCTATTTGTAATAACCATTACGACTGGTATTGCTATTTGTATATTAAAATATATTTGTGTTAAGAAAGAAAATTTATCAATCTTGTTGGCAAATATCATTAAATTTAATACATATTGATATATAATTAACTTCTAAATTCAAATTTCCGGTTATTTGAAATCATAATGCGTATTCTACGTAACAAAAACAAATCGGAGACTCGTCCGAGGTACGTAACATAATAAATTTGGGGCTCGTGTCCGAGATCCGAATCAGAGACAAAATTCGCTCTAAATTAAAATTCAAATCTTAATTCAATTTATATTTTTCATCAAGATCTGATCATGTCTGATTGTCAAGGTTTTCTTGATTAACCCTCCCTCGAACAACTAGATAAATATAATAAAAGTGAATTGTTTGAAAGTGTAAAACTATTAAAGAGGTTAAAAATCTTAGAGATAAAATGAACTTAAAAGCGTATTATAGAAATATTTGTCAATGATGATTTGTTGTCTGAGGAAGCATTACAGGAACACTCTAGTGTCTTCACTAGCCAATCAGAGTTGAGCGGTAAAGATAAGTTAGAAATCCAGTTAAAAGTCAAACAAATCAAGCTTGAACAAGCACGCATCGAAGCTGAGAAAGAAATTAGGCTGAAATAAATGGAAATTAGACTGATCTCTGATCGACCACGGCAAAATAGCAGCTTTGAACCAAATCGATAAGTTAAAGTACCATCATTCAATGAAAATTAAAGTTGATAAATAATCCAACATAATGAGAAGGTTGCCCAAACCATAGAATGACCCATCGAAAAGTATTCACTATTATTACATGTGTCTTAACATGTAAAGCATAAGAGGTTTATGCTTCCCTCTATCTAGAAGATTGTTCAGATTATGTCAAAGTTAAAGCAGTTGTTCTCAAAATATAAGAATTATCACATGATGTCCAAACGTTTCGAGGTTATCACAAGTAAGATAGTCAAACTTATATGGAATTTGCCCACGAGAAAAAGTGGTTTATTTCAGTCGATGGTGTAATTCCATTCATATTGATAACAGTTTCAACAAATTAGGATAAAATTATGTCTAAGTGTAGAATTTAAACTCTGTAAAGTGACGACCTCAAAACTTAACTAGATAAAAAAAAAAGGTGAACCACTGCAGGAAGCAGCTCTTTCTGATGATTATATTTTAGCACATAAAACTACTTTTCATAAAAAGAAATGCCTGCTATTACATCAAAAACCTGTACCTGTTCAATCTACTAAAGTTGAAGATTCTTCTAAAAATCCAGCTCCTCTAGTTTGGAATCCGCAGACAGTCAGAATAAAACTTCAACAAGGCCTGCCTACCACTTCTGTAAAAAACCTGGACATATTATGTCCGATTGCTGGAGTTTGAAAAAGAAATAAAAAAGAGGCAACGCCCAGTGCGTTCGTCTCCACACACGAGTGAGTGTGTGTGTGTTTTTCTTATAGCAAAGTCACATTGGGCTATCTGCTGAGCCCACTGAGGAGAATCGAACCCCTGATTTTAGCATTGTAAATCCGTAAATGTACCGCTGTACTAGCGGATGGCATCCACACATGAACGTAGTTTTACCAGATCACCTAATGTTGTTGATTTGACCGCCGATAAAATGTCTGATTAATTTAGACATTTTGTTTCTGTTGGTTCTGTGTCTTTAACAAATGACACTGCTAATACCATACCCGTACATATTCTATGTGATACTGGGGCGACTCAGTCATTGTTGTTAGAAGGTATATTGCATTTAGATTTAGGTTCTACCACTGATGAGTCTCCTAGTTCCCAGGGTATTGAGGGCGGCTTTGTTAATGTTCTTCTTCATGACGTTTGTTTATCATCAGACCTCGTTTTAGAACCAGTTGTGGTTGGAGTAAAACGTACTCTGTTAATTAAAGATGTATCATTATTGTTGGGAAACGATTGCGGTGGAGGAAAAGTTGTTGCCGAAGCCAAAACGGTTAGTGATCCAATCACTGTTTCAACTAAGAATGATGTTTTTGAGGAGAATCCAGATGTGTTTCCCTCTTCTGCTGTGACTCGAGCTTAGGATGAGAAATTACGCCAAAAATAGAAGACAGACACGTGTTCAGAGGACTACATTATAGATTTGACTCTGACATTTTTTTTGATCCAACAATGATCTTGTCAATAATTGTCCTACTAACAATTCATTGGTGAGGGACAATGATGAGCGTGAGGGATCTGGTTCGCCTGGTGAAGTTCAATTTGCCAGAAGTAAATTGATCACTGAGCAAGAAATGGATCCACATGTTTTCTTCAATATTTAAATATGTACTTCTAAAGAATGAACTGGATAAAGTTCCAAAGGGTTACTTTTTTAAAAAATGGTGTGTTCATGAGAAAAAGGAAACCATTAAATATACCAGTTTCAGTGGACAGGGCTATAGTTCATTAAATCGTTGTTTTAAAAAAATATCATTCTATAATATTGAAAGTAGCTCATGAACTCCAACAAGACATGTGACAAAATTATGAGAATTTCTTTTGGCCAAAAATTAGGCAAACTATTTATCGGTTTTGCAAAACTTGTCATACATATCAATTAATTGAAAAAAAGGAACAACAGAAAATTTCTGTTGTTCCTTTAAAATCTATCATAGCTTTCGAAGAGCACCTCAGTCGTGTGATTATTTATTGTAGTAATCTTGAAAGATAACATTTGTGTTTAAGTACTTTCACGTGCTATGTAATTTTATTATCATAAGATTATTTCTATTAATTGTGAAATATATTGATATGATTTTTGAAATTGTGTAATTCTTGAACAATGTATTATATATTTAATATATTGTTAAAGCTAGCCGAGACACAGTAATGTAATATTGTTGGTCAGTTACAGTTAGTATACTATAAGCTTCGAAAGCTACAACTGTGATTAATGCTTACTAATCGGTAAATTACAGAATTTGATCAAGAACATTTATAGTTTGACCAGAAACACTTATACTTTTCGAACATTACAATCCGTTTAACTTCAGTGAATTAACTTCGGATATAACTATTTATACGAGGATATCAAATATCATCGTCGGTAAAATGTCAGCTTAAAAGCGCCGTGAGGCCAACCTAATTGCGAGCTTAAGTGAAGTGTAACAATACCAACTCAGAATTAATTTGCTTGTCGTGGATCTGGATCGTCGTTGAAATATTCAGTTCTAGACCACATAGAAAACTCAGTAGTTTGTAAATTTAAAAAAACTCTTGTATATAAGCTAATATTTTAATAACTATTTGTAATAATCGTTATTATAAATTATATTCTTGTTTGTATATTAAAATATATTTGTGTTAAGAAAGAAAACTGTGTATCAGTCTTGTCAGCAAATATTATAAATTTAATACAAATTTCATGTTATTTGAACTCGTAATATTTACTGTCTTAACATAATAAATCGAAGACTCGTCCGAGATGTTATAATACATAATACATGCTGTGTTAAAAACGCCTAGCTATGTTTTCGCAGTCGTTACAACTTCTCTGCTTTGTAACACTTCGCGCATAACGAAAAACAAAAACAATAATGTTCTTTACTTAATAGTTGATATGCGTCGAATGTTTCGTTACAATTCTCGTCTAGCAAAAAAAATATTAAAAAATCCCAGTTTTGTTTCCGTAACCGTTATACTTCCTATATCTTGTAATACTTCCCGTATAACAAAAAAAAACTTGTTCTTAATCGGTCGATATGCGTCGTGTATTCCGTAATACTTTCTGCATTTATTCCACTACAATGAAAATGAGTCGTCTTAACGAACAATTATAATAAACATTTCTAAGCGTATAAATGGATTTATATTAAATTTGCTGAATCGATATTCTTCTCGGATATCACTGAAACGAATATATAAAACAATAACTAAACTCGTCAACTTTTAAAAATTTCAGTATACATGAAATAGGGTTTAACAAATAAGCCGGCTCGACATGACCAAGTGATTTGAGGGTTACAGGTTCGAATCTCTCTCACACTGCACATGCTCGCCCTTTCAGCCGTAGAAGCGTTACCGTCAATCCCACTATTCTTTGGTAAAAAGGTAGCCTAAGAGTTGGGGGTAGGATGGTGATAACTAACTTCCTTCCTTCTGGTCTTTCACCGCTAAATTAGAGATAGTTAGCGCAGATTGCTCTCGTGTAGCTTTGCGCGAAATTCAAAACAAGCAGTTCAAGAAATGTCATTAAATAAAATGCCGGTGGGAATAGACGGTCCAAGATGAACCTTTCAATACAAACAAGAAACTACATGAAGTAAAACAAACTTGTGTTCATAATTCAGTTGCATGACAACCGAGTCTGTCTAAAATTACAAGAGTTATACCCTGTTATCAGTGTATAGAGGTAGATCTCAAAAATCGTACGAAATGAGATTTAATATCCTTACGGATTACGGAGGAGGTCACTACGACTCACCTTATAATGTGCAGTACATCTCACAGTAGCAGAATCCAGCATCGTCTTGAAATGTGATATAACTTTTAAACAGTAACCTTGTAGCCCCCTGTAATTCATAAACATTCTGTAATAGATTATGTTTTTTTCAAAATTGACCTAAAACATCCTATAGTCTTTAAACATCGTTAGTAGTTCTTAAAGACTTGCTAAAATAGACTACTTTATCCTTCAATATATTGCATTTCTTGATAACAGTCTTTAAAAAATCATCCTTGAACATAACCCTAAACACATCCTTTAGTGTAATATAGTCCTTGAACACAATCCTAAACACTATCCTTAAATATAATACAGTCCTTGAACATAATTATGTATTATAACACAGCCCTTAAAAAGGATCCTGTATTATGATCCGCACAAATTAACCTTAACTACAAATAATTCTTAATATAGTGTAGCATAACGTATCCTTTCAAGTTATTCTGTATATGAAACAGCCCTTAATATCAATCTGTGATATATTATTCCTTAAACAGTTCCTTAACTGACCCACCAGGAAGGTGACCTAATGGTTTGCTTCTTTTTAGGCGCAAAGCTACAGAATGGGTTATCTGCGATCTTCCCACAACAGGTATCAAAACCTGAATTCTAGCCAGCAGACTAATCGCTGAGCCACAGGGTTGTGACTTCAGGGAGTGAAAATAGTGAAAAGCGAGCGGCCTACTATACCTTAAATACATACAGATGTACAGTGAAACACGTTCTAACAGTTAATATGAGAATTATCCAATTGACAGAACGAATTGACAGAAATTCTAGAGGCATTTAATTATTCAGAACTACACTATCCTAAATATAAAACACTAAATACGTTTTAAGGTGAAAGTTTCTATTTTATTCATTGTACAACATGGGTAAGCAAATACATATATGAGAATGTTTTTTATGTTTGTTTCTGAATTCCGAGGGAACTACACGAGGGCTATCTGTGCTAGCCGTTCCTAATTTAGCTGTGTAAGACTAGAAGGAAAGCAGCTAGTCATCATCACCCACCGCCAACTCTTGGGCTACTCTTTTACCAACGAATAGTGAATTGACTGTCACATTATAACGCCCCCACAGCTGAAGGTGTAAGCATGTTTGTTGTGACTGGAATTTGAATCCGTGACTCTCAAATTACGAGTCAAGCGCCTTAACCAGCTGGCCCAACGGGGCCATATATGAGAAAACTCATTAAAATGCTGTGATTGAAGATTCATCATTAAAGTAAATCTGCCAAGGCTGAACAGACCATTGAAATATTTTCGCTAGCTGCTGGTCGATTATCAACAAAACACATACAAAAAATGTAAATCAGAAATATTTCTCACTTTGATATCGTGTGGACGCCTTTTCAAGTCTGACAAAAGTTATAATAGGCTTCATACTAATGTTGTATAACAATTGGCTTCAAACTAATGTTGTATGACAACTAAAATTAATTGTACCCAAGATTTGTCAGTTTGGAAAAAAGCATTTCTACCATAACCACTGTTATTGTAACAAATGACTTAAACAATAATGATCCGACCACTACTGTGTTTGTTGTGCCCCAGCTGACCTGATGAGCTCTGGATTGAGTAAAACGTGTCATCAGCACTAGATATGACGGATACAGTGTGGTTGGAATGCTATCATTTTCCACTCTTCCAATTTTTGAAAATCCTTGAGGGACTATGTAAAAAACGTAGTTAAATACATGCACACACACAAATAGACATATTACTAATTTCTTATGACAATTAAGATTAATTATTTGTCATTTTTTCTCAGGAAATAGATTAATTTGTTTGGTTTGTTTTGAATTTTGCGCAGAGCTACGAGTGGCCTATCTGTGTTAGCGGTCCCTAATTTAGCAGTGTAAGACTAGAGGGAAAGCAGCTAGTCACCACCACCCACTGCCAACTCTTGGGCTACTCTTTTACCAACGAATACCAGGATTGACCGTCACATTTTAATGCCCCATGGCTCAAAGGACGAGCATATTTGGTGTAATACCGCGACTATCGAATTACAAGTCGAGCTCAGGAAATAGGCAAACAAAATAACTTCATTTAAGACTTGTATTTATATGCATCCTTATGATCTAATAAATCCAACATCTTTATATTAAGTAGTATAATGAGTATACGTGTGTCAATGTCGCCCGGTGGGACAGCAGTAAGTTTACAGACTTACAATGCTACAATTTCAGTTTCGATTCCCTTCTATCAGCAGAGTGCATATAGTCCAGTGTGTAGTTTTGCATTAATCGAACAACGACTATTTGTGATTCATGCATTTTAATACGTACAGAGCAGAAGTTCCAGATTCACCCGATGATGTGTCTTAAGATAGAATACTAAAGTCCACAAGAAATTCTTTACATTTTGTACAAAGTTAAAAGTATTTTTATGCTTATTTCTGTTCCGTTTATATTTTATTAACTGTTTGTTTGAAGTTAAGCACAAAGCTGCACAATGGGCTATCTGTGTCCTGCCCGCCATGGCTATCGAAACCTGGTTTCTAGGGTTATAAATCTGCAAACAAACATATCTAGGATTAATCGACATTTATTCTTTCGAACTTTAAATAGTATCGGACCAAATCAAGAGCAATGTAAATAAATAACGTAACAAACGTATTTAATCGTACAGCAGAATAAAATACTGACTGTCTTTTGTAACACTTTCTAAAACGAATTCACCCTTGTATATAAAAAGAATCTTTGAAAATATATAAGCATAAATGTTCACTTACTGAGTTAACATTTGAAAGTCTTTTGTATCACAAAATATACTTTTGACCTTCCAAGTCATAATAACAAACTTTTAAAATGTTAGGTGCTCTGTTATGTATATATCCTAACAAACTATCTGAATTTATCTAATATCCATTACCTAATTATGAAATTTCAACAGGGTAAAATTACAGTTAATTATATCGAAGACGTTTTCATGTCATGCTTTATATGTTTTGACTACCCAAAGATCAATTATAGTTCTGTGAGTGATTGTTACCAACTTAACGAAAATGAATTTTTTAAATTTATTTATTTTTTATATGAAGTTGTGTAAGGATTTGACTGCATAATGACAAGCACTGCACGAGTTCGCGGAAAGATTCATGAGGGCTATCTACGCTAGCCGTCCCTAATGATTCATGAGGGCTATCTACGCTAGCCGTCCCTAATGATTCATGAGGGCTATTTACGCTAGCCGTCCCTAATGATTCATGAGGGCTATCTACGCTAGCCGTCCCTAAAGATTCATGAGGGCTATCTACGCTAGCCGTCCCTAATTTAGCAGTGTAAGACCTCTAAGAAGGCAGTTAGTCATCATCACCCACCGCCAGCTCTTAGACTATTCTTTTACCGACGAATAGTGGGATTGACCTTCACCTTATAACGCTCCCACGGCTGAAAGGGCGAGCATGTTTGGTGTGAGGATATTCGAATCCGCGACGAGTCGAATGCTTTAACCACCTAACCATGCCCGGCCTCTCTCTGTTACAAAACTTACCTGGAAGTTTATAATGACGATTATTACAACTTCTAGCGTAAGTTACAAACCAAAGGTCCTTTTTTTTCGCAAATAATAATGGACTACTCGCAAACACTAGATTGTTATGGTACTGGTATCTACAACCTGAATAGCACCTTCTGTTAAACAGCCAGGTTAGAAACCCCTAATACTCAGGCATGGTCATTTCTAGTTATGAATTGCTGACCAGAAGTTGGCAACCAGTTACTAAACACTGTTGCCTACAGGCTGTTCTTAGTCAAAAACGCTTTCCAGTAGCAGAGTGATATGTCCACCAAGTTATACCACTAAAAAACGTGTTTCGATACCTGTTGTGGGCAGAGCACAGATAGCCCTTTGTGTAGCTTTGTGCTTAATTGTTAACAACAACAAAATAATCGAAATTTGTTACTGATTATCACATTTATAACGCTGTTACAGCTAAAAATGTGGAGAGTGTATAATGTCATATCACCATTCGACCTTTCGATATTTCGATACACGAGCTGCAGCATGCTAACTACTAGGGCCCGCTTCATAAACTAAAGCGGTAGATGTTACTGCGAATCTGAGGGTTGTTACAAATATACTGTTATTGAGCGTATACGTTTTTCTTTTTTTACGTTTTAATTAAGAATTCAAGGTCACTCTTTGTGACAATAAATGGTATTACTTGATACATTTTTTTACAGTCGAATGTCGAATGTCGATTATCCGAATAAAATTTTGAAATATATTATTCGTAAAATTGTTTGTTTGTTTTTCGATTTCGCGAAAAGCTACACGAGGACAATCTGCACTAGTCGTCCCTAATTTAGCAGTGTAAAACTAGAGAGAAGGCAGCTCGTCATCACCACCTACTCTTGATGTGACGAGGATTCGAACCCGTGACCCTTAGATTATCAGTCGAGTGCCTTAACCAACTAGTCGTGCTGGGCTTTCTAGTAGGTACATATACTTTAAGTATATGTTATTGTTTTTAGATTTTGAACAAAGTTCTAGCACAATCTTTCCAAAATATTTTTAATGTAGGTGTGGCGTATCTTGGTTGTTAGGGTATTAAACTAAGTATCGGAAGGTCCAAGGTTCAATCGAGCCTTCAATGCACAGTTCCGCACCTTCAGGTTTAGGTAAGTTATAGAAGTGACGGTCATTCTTGATATTCGGTTTGCGGATATTGCTGAGTAGTTTCTCTTACAGTTCTTATAAAATGATTTGAAGGGCATATGTTATACTTTTTTTCCACATGGTTCCATGTTGTCATCCTTTTAAAGTCTCTTCAGTTAATTTAAAATCCAGCCTGAAATTAGTTAACGTAATCACTCCATTGTTTTACGACCAGTAACTTTGGTTTTATCCAAAATTAAGTACTATTTGGGTTCTACATAATTTTGAAAGTTTTAGTTTGTTTTGAATTTCGCGCAAAGTTACACGAGGGCTATCTGTGCTAGCCGTCCCTAATTTTACAAAGACCAGAAGGAAGGCAACTAATCGTCACCACCCACAGCTAACGCTTGGGCTACTCTTTTACCAACGAAAAGTGGGATTGACTGTACATTATAATGCCCCCACGGCTGAGAGGGGGCACGTTTGGTGTGATGGGAATTCGAACCCTCGACCCTCAGATTACGAGTCGAGTGCCTTAACCACCTGGCCATGCCGGGCAATTTCTTTTTTCTTTTTTTAAATAAAAATTCCATTACCTGCACTGAATCAAGATTTTGCACAGATCTCTGTTCCATTCAATACTGCGAACTGGCAATACTGATATTTATCAAAGATGAAGTCAGTCTGGTTTAGGTTTGTCATAAAATCTCTTTTTCACACCATTAGGAAGTTCAGCAGTGTTTAAAGTATAACAAACAAACCATTTGTTTCAGGCAGTTCTTTGACAACATATACTGCTCTTAACTTATTGATATTAACATTTGATATATGTAATCACAATAATTTTTTACATCGGTTCACGTGTTGATCGAAAGTGTAACTGAAACCTTTCAAAATATAGCAGATTGCCGATTATTTGGACATAATTGGAACTAAGGGTGGTCCAAGATATCGAAAGTTCAGATAATTAAATAATATTAAAAATTCGTATCTTGAACTATGTTTAATAGTTTATCTATTCTAACTTTTCACCAGATTCGTCTTTTTTTAAAAACTTATTCAAAATATACACTTTGTTACTAAACGAAAGAACCACTTTTTTGCGTTTGAAACACATTTTCATCCTAATAAATAGCAGTTTTAATAAAAAAACACAACAGCAACAAGAGAAAATCCTAAATCGCCGCACCAATTGAAATTATTTTAGGCAGGATTACAGTCAATTAAACTGAAAGTTGTTTTTTGTCCTTTGTTATTGTCCCTCGCTAGTATAACGGTAACTCTACGGATGTACAACGCTAAAATCATGGGTTCGATACCCTTCGATGGATCAGCTAAATTTTTGTGTGCCAGCAGAACCCAGCAAGGAACGCACGTATACCAGATTCAATGTTACTACTCATCAGGATATCTACCAGTCTACCCTCAAATTGAAATTATTTTACACAGGATTAGAGTAAATTAATCTGTGAGACCTTGGGTGTGGTCAAATATATCAATCAAAAGTTGACTTCCCCGAGTCCAAAACTATATTTAGTTCTCAAATTGGTGAGACAGAGGTATGAGCTAAACATTTTTACTTAAAAAAGCAAACAAAAACCAATCCATCCAATGAGCCGCTACACCCTGGCTAATAAACATGAGTTTGTTTCTGTTTTTATTTTGAAAGAAACACAAAGCACATCCATAGTCAATATGTGTGATGTCGCAACTGACAGATCTACACGAAATCCACCTTTTTATACGAAATGATCCAGGCATGCTGGGACACGTTTAGCATTTGTGTGGTTTTCATAAATAATGGCCCGGTATGGCCAGGTGGGTTAAGGCGTTCGACTCGTAATCTAAGGGTCACGGGTTCGAATCCTCGTCACATCAAACATGCTCGCCTCGTCAGCGTTATAATGTGACGGCTAATCCCACTCTTCGTTGGTAAAAGAGTAACCCAAGAGCGGGCCTTCCCTCTAGTCTTACACTCCAAAATTAGTGAAGACTAGCGCAGATAATCCTCGTGTAGCTTTGCGCAAAATTCAAAAAACAAACAATCAAATAAATCCTTGATAAAGGAAATAAATCATTCGAAAGATGAGCTTCAAAAGTGAGTTGTTGCTTTTTTAATCAGACGAAAATACTGTGAGGATGTTGAAAGGTTAAATCAAGTAAAAAATACATTTTCCGCTGGTACAGCGGTAAGTCTACGCTAAAATCAGGGGATCAATTCCCCTCGGTGGACTCAGCAGACAGTCCGACATGGCTTTGCTATAGGAAAACACAAACGGACAAATCAAAACACTAAGTTGTTTAATTATACGTCTTGGAGTTTGAAATAGAACAACGGTATAACATAGTTGAACATCCTGGTATGACTATTACAGCGCACTGTAGATATTATTGTTGTGAAACACCTTTAAATTATCTAAAATATTAATATTCAAAAGAGCAGATGTAACTAGAACGGCAGTTATTATGGAGAATAAGAATATGGCCTGGTAGTTAAACGAAACAGTTTCTAAAGACTTGATGAAGCTGCTTTGAAATTAATAATATTTCATATTTTTTGTTTTATATTTATATATGCCGAGGAAGCACAGTATAAAAAGGGTAACATGTTTGTTTTTGAAATTCAAGCAAAGCTACACGAGGGCTATCTGTGCTAGCCGTCCCTAATTTAGTAGTGTAAGACTAAGGGGAGGCAGCTAGTCATCACCACTCACCGCCAACCGGATAGGCCTCGTGCAGCTTTGTGCAAAATTCAAAAACAAACAAACAATCTATGGAAGACAACAAAAATAATTTCCATGAAAATATTTCTATGACCTATTGGTCGTAATGACGGGGGGGAAAGCATAGATGACTATTTGCTGTTTATAATAAAGACATAGGCAGCAAGTGGCCTTGAGGTCAACGTATCGAGCTACCACTAGAATGTTTGACACATACACTCTGGACACGCTCCGCATTTTCAATCGTGAATAAACGTGTTATAAAATGGGCAGTCAATTCCGTCATCCAGTTCAGCGCTGGATAAAGTCGTTTAGGCGGCAGGTGTCGCCTTCCCTATGGTCAGTAGCTCAAACTTAGAATAGATCTATTGAACCGTAACTACTAGCATGAAGTGTGCATAAGTGTAAGATTTTCAATCTCCTGGAGACACATGCATTACAGTAAAATAGTTTAAAAATTACAGATTTGTTATTGTTCACAAATGGTCTGTTTGAACTGTATAACACAAAGGTTCTCACACTTCTGGATATAAGAATAATGTTCCTTGATTCTTAACCTTTTGTGGAAAAATATACGGAGGTAGGGGAATCACAAAAAATATAATTATTTTAACATTTCGAAGAACTTGTTACTGTATCGTCTCTTCAGTGTTTAATTCTGACACTTTAATTATGAACTTGTTACTGCATCGTCTCTTCCGTGTTTAATTCTGACACTTTAATTATGAACTTGTTACTGCATCGTCTCTTCGGTGTTTAATTCTGACACTTTAATTATGAACTTGTTACTGCATCGTCTCTTCGGTGTTTAATTCTGACACTTTAATTATGAACTTGTTACCTCATCGTCTCTTCGGTGTTTAATTCTGACACTTTAATTATGAGACTCTAGCTTTCAAAACCAATTTAAAATTTAAAAATTATCAACTTAATCATGTCAACTACCCATGACTAATTGACAAAACGCTGTATCGTTTATAAAACTAGAACTTGATTCACTGTGTTTTCTGTAGACAAACCGGAGAAAGGCAATTTGTGATTGTCGGTACGAATATCATTTACAGTACGAAAGAGAAAATATTTTTCATTACATAATATTTGGTAGATTTATTTAAGAAAGTCAATACGGTTGCGTATCAGGTGCATTAAACACTTTTTTTTATTATTACTACTTTGAAGTGTAACATCAATTAGCTTGAGTGCGTGCACATAGATCTACAACGTCTGTCATGTAGAGGTCCCCCAAAAAAGTCGGTTATACGCAGTGTTAATAACGAGGGTATATCCACACGAAATGTAGTTGTTTAATTGATATAACAGAATTGTAAATTGTAAAATATATGCGTGTGAGATGGCTAAAGAATAGAAAGTTTTACAACATATATATATATATATAGTTCATAATTTATGAACAATGTGTAGGCAAAACCATGAAAATACGGACGACTAACCAAAAGCGTACGCGCACTGCTTTTGCACATCTGACTCGCGACAAAAGATATTAAAACACTCGACTGGCGCCTAGTGCGCAGTAGGCTTATATCATGCAATTTATATTATGGCCTAGATATGGATTACGTCGCTTGAAGGCTTGAATCTTTAAGAAAAAACACATGTAAGTATTCTAGATTCATTAAAGCCAAGTTACATCGCTCATACAGTAATACATAGAAAATAACCTCAGAAAGTCACGTCAACACAACTTCTGTAGCCGTGCTAATCATGCCTTAAGTGTCACGTTTCCCGTATATACGTATGTAGGCTTTATTCTGTTAATACGGAATAAACTTCTCTTCCAAGGTGGAAACTTTTACAAATCTGTGATTGAAATACGTATATTTTAGTTTCAATATAAAAGGTCAAATTAATTAACTGAAAAAGAAAAGAGGGTTCTTAATCGTATTATAAATGTAGGTATGTAAACTCCTTTCAAACTTTCCCTCAAAAAATATGAAGATTTATAAAGCTAAAAAATATGGTTTCGATACTCTCTGTGGACAAAGCACATATATAGCTTATTGTGTAGTTTTGCGCTTAACAACAAACCTTTCGAAACAACGAAAACATTGTTCACGTTTCCTTCCTAATCGATCAAAGTTACGTCTGAGGGCTGATAACACTAAATTCGAGGTTTAATCCCTGTCCATATAGCCCATTGTTCAGGTTATGCTTTACGGCAAACAAACGCTCTTCGTGTAATAATTTCCGTACTCCATACAGTTAAAAAACAAGCTTAAGGAACCAAAGTAAAACGTTTATTTTTGTTCTGTGGATAAAATTAATATTATTAACATGCTGATGGCTTAAATATAACACACTAAACCCTTATAACTCCCGTTAAATTCAAGTGAAATCAAAACACGATATGATAATCAACTTGCAACAAAAACAAACTAAACATTGTTATGTGTTAAACATTGAAAGCTCGAAACATAAAGTTTAAATATAAAGCCTTGATAGATGAGCGTAAAAACCTTTACTACCTATAATAATTTTTAAAACGTCTTTATTTATATATTACTTATGACCAACTGATTTTATACCAGTCTCAGTTCTTTACAACAATGGCGTTTGTATAACTTCTGGGGCAAGCCGATAAATTTTTCCAATATCGGTCTCACTTTCTGTAAATGTAAGGTCTTCAAAGTTAGAATACAACATTGTAAACACAAAAGGTGAGGTACTTCAGGCGACTCTGCAGAATTTCCCACAGAAAGCATGGGTCCAATGAGTTGTTCTTTTAGCAACTTGGACTGCATGCTGCCTCTACGAAAAACAATACGAGTACAAGTGACTCTTAAGTGTATCTCAAAGTAAGGCTTGAAAATATCGTTATGGAAGGACTGGTTCCAAGGAAGTTCTTTGGAATAACAATAAAGATTAAGATCAGACGGGCGATAGGAAACATACGAAACGATTCTCAATTGATACCGCTTCTCACCATCAAACATGCGATCGTTATTAATTTGATATTAAAAAATATAAAAGGTCCGGAAAGTCGCATTGAAAGTTAAAAGGAAGAAAAGAAGAAAGACTATGATCTTTTAACTATTTTGCGAAGGCATGAGTGTAAATTAAAATCATGTTTCTTAACAAAAACATATCTTGAGCACATGTGATTACTTTTCCTTCAAGCTCGGCATAGCCAGGTGGTTAAGATGCTCGACTAGTAATCTGAAGGTCGCGTCCCTGTCGCACCAAACATGCTCGCCCTTTCAGTCGTGGGGGCACTATAATGTTACGGTGAATCCCAGTATTTGTTGATTAAAGAGTAGCCCAAAAGCTGGCGGTGGGTGGTAATGACTAGCTGCCTTCCTTCTAGTCTTATGCTGGACAATTAGGGACGGCTAGCGCAGATAACCCTCGTGTAGCTTTGCGCGAAATTCAAAAAACAAACAAACTTTTCCTTCATTCACGTGATGCAATCAACTTAAAATGCTACCTTAAAACTTAAACAATCAAATTCGGCATTTAAATTGGTATTTTGACAGACGTAGGACTCTTTTGTGACCCACTCTGTGGTAGTAGTGTGGAAGACAGCGTGGTTAAACCAAAAGGCCAGGAACGCCAATGTCTTGAATCCTCAAGAAGCGAAACACCATTACGAACGAACCCTCCTCAATTTAACCCCTGGTTAAGCGTAGCTCTAAATCAAACATCACTCCAACAACCAATCGATCACCAGTGATATGTTGCTTAATATATTCTACATCTCTAGCTGCAGGTGTATTATTAACTTCCAATCTTTAAATAAAAGTAACAGTACAAAGGAATGGGTGTTGCGGATAAGTTGTCTTCCCTCTGATCAGCAGTTTAAATTTAAATATGTCTACGAATGAGCCTTGTGGTTTCTGACCTGAACTTATGGACCATGTGCAATAATGTTTGCTTGTTTTTGATACATTCTGCGAAAAGCAAATCGTTCCAATTATTCAAATGAAAAACAAGAAGGAAGACACCCGTAGGCACGTTATTGTCTGCTTTTGTCACTCCCAATAGTGTGGTTTTGATCGTTACTGTTTCACCCCACCGCAGCACCAAGGTACTGAGCCTGTTTATTATTACTCTGTTGGAATTACAGAGCTTTAGTTCTACAGTCCTGTTGGTTAACCACCGATCCATTGCTCATCCCGTCACGTAACATCCAGTGACATCGAAAACACTAAATACAATTATTAAAATATATGTATTATTCTTAAACACCAGAGGCAATTTCTCTGTCTTTAAACGCAACTGATTTTGTTTATTAGTTTGAGCATACTTTGGACACTTACAAGTAACCAATACACATTGTGTCGAAGCTGATATAATTTTGTGTTCTTAAGATTATTTGTTTTTTTTTTTCTGTTTTGTTGTTTTAAACAGACATTAAATATCTCAGTTCTTACTAATTTCCTGACCTACAAAAAATTCAACCATATTTTTAATAATCACTTTTAATACTTTGCTGAAGATAACTGTATCAGCTATACAGCTTCTACTGAGCTCTGACGAAATAATCTCTCTCACTTACGGTGCCTTACATTTGTATTTGTTAGCATTAACGTTCATTGTCGTTGTTTTTTTTTCTTAAAACAACTAAGGCCTGTTTTAAGATCTTTACTTTTAATGTTTACATTTCTAAAGTAATAGCTGGAATAGAATGCATTTATTGGAATTTCGCGCAAAACTACACGAGGACTATCTGCACTAGCCGTCCCTAGATTAGCAACGTAAGACTAGAGGGAAGGCAGCTAGCCATCATCACCCATCACCAACTCTTGAGCTACTCTTTTACCAATGAATAGTAGAATTGACCGTCACATTATAACGCCCCCACTAATTTTAGTGGGGAGAGCATGTTTAGTGTGATGGAGATTCGAACCCGCGACCCTCAGATTACGAGTCGAGTGCCTTAACTACATGCCTATATGATCTGTCAGAAGACGAATTAGAGGAAAATGCTCCCGAGATTCAAGTTCGAAGCCAAGATGTACGAGTGGATATTTTAGCCTCCTAAAGTAATTATTTTCCACACAGAACTTTGTCGTGATATTTTGGAAGTTGCACTACATTCAATATATATTCATCGAAAGGATGACTGTAATAGGCTAAGTGCTCCCTGCTAGCTTCATCCCTTTCTACAAGTAATTTTTCGTACCAAGTAATATCACTTGTTTTTTGGGTGTGTTTTTTATGATCCCCGATGGGACGGCAGTAAGGGTACGGGCTTACAAAGCTGGAAGCCAACGTTCGATTCCCTGTAGTAGGCAAATCAGAAAACCCAATGTGGTTTTGCTCCAAAAACAACAACAACAAAAGTTTTATTTGGTATGATTCATAAAGTTAAAAATTATAGAGAATACTTTAAAACTTGTGGGCGTATAAAATTATACGACAAAATTTAAAATATTCTGAAGCATGCGTCAGGGTGTGTGTTTGGAAAACATTCCTACCTGTACATATTCCAACAATATTTCTTCTAGAATCACTGTTGCATTCGCATACAACGAAACAGAAAAGTCTGACATTTTGAAGATATAGAAACAAAAAATAAAACTCCTCAGTCGTAAATAATTACTGAACTTAGTTATTTGTACACAACGATGACGCTTGCCCATGACTATCAGTTACTGTACTAGACAGTACAGCTATCACAACTCTTGACGACAGGGCCTGTGAGCCTCGTTTTGGAACAACAAATATGCATGTAAGAAAATATAAACACCTGTGTTTACTTGTACTCTTATTAATCTCGCTGTTTTCTGTTCGTTTTTTACACAATATAGAATCAACAGAAGCATTTCATATGATATACATAATGAGCTCATCAACAACAAAAATAATACATTACGTCTTGGTGACGAGTGTCCTTGAATTTGTTTTCGTCATAGTCCTTGAAAATTCGTACCATAGTTCAAATTCATCTCGCTAGAACTGTAACTAATCTGTAGGACAGGGCCGGTGTTGGTATTTCGGCGCCATTTGTCAAGTTATTCAACAGCCCATTGCAAAACATCCATTACGAATGATGAAACATAAGATTCTCTGGTATTATCTACTGACAGTTCGTACCTCTCCAAACTGCTTGCATGATTCCATGTGAATTTACAAGTTGCACTAATATTAGCCTTCTTTTGTCTGTATAGAGTGCTACAACGTCTAGTCTAAAGAGTAACGCTGTGTTAGTCACTAAAATTCATACTTTATTCGAGATAGCAGAACTTGTATTTTTAGACTATGCTAAAACGTAATTTATTGATGGATTTAACATTATATCTGTTACCCAAGATTATAATTTCAGTGACACTCACTGCCCTATGCTCAGACGGCGAGTCTTTCTTATTTCAGTAAACCGTATAAATTAAGGGATGCTGACATAAAACGATTTACGTTAATCTAAATATTTATTAGACAGGTCACTTGTTTCATGAATAATACGTTTTGCTTTTGTTTACATTTCTTGAATGGTGTGACTATTAATTATTTGAAACTTGTTCTCATTTTTAGGAAATTAAATATTTCTTGTTCATAATTTTTGTTCATAACCATAGATATGTTTCCTTTTATAAGATTCTTCCTTGTGCTCGATGTTAACATATTTTTGAAGAGCTAATTGTTATTATTGGTGATCTAAGTTATGTTTAATCTAATAACTTTTATGTCTTTTTGTGTGTTTTCTTAGAGTAAAGCTACATCAGGCTATCTACTGAGTCCACCGAGGGGAATCGAACCTGTGATTTTAGCGTTGTAAATCGGTAGACTTATCTCTGTACTAGCGGGATACTTTATGTTACGTCTTTGTAAAACGTTCCTAATCTTTTACAACGCTAAAATAAGAGGTTCGATTCCCCTCGGTGGACTCAGCAGATAGCTTGATGTAGCTTTACTATAAGAATACACACACACTCCTAAATCTTTTAAATCCTCCGCACTTTTTGTTTGAGAGGAAGAAGTTTTTGCTTGTTAGTATCAAAAGACATTTGGAACTGCGTTACTTGCTTGTATCTAAAGCTGAAGAATTTTCAGGAGTGAAGTTAGTGTTTGATTTTTACTCTAAGTTTTAGGGTGTACTGATATAATGGTTTAGTCGAATAGTTAGTTAAGTACCATCGAGTCGGCGTCGACTCCTGTTTTCTCGATGAACAAGCTATCTCCAAGAAGATTTATCACCAACTGCATCCCGAAGATGCTGCAGAGACATACTAGTGGCTTTTCTGACTCTATTCATCTACCTTATCTTAGGTCTTCCTCTCTTTCTTCCAACTTTACCAATTCTTTTTCATTTTGTGCCTCCCTCCCGGTAGCATAGTAATAAGTCTCAAGATTTATAACGCTAGAAACAGGGTTTCGATACCCGTGCTAGACACAGCATGTTGTGTAGTTTTCTACTTAATTACAATCAAGATCTCTATTTCGTTGTTTGCCCGCATCGCATGTCCAAAATATGTCAGTTTCCATTTGAACATCATGGCGTCAAGAGAGCAAGTAGGTTTTATTAAGTCTAAAATGATTGATTTGTTCTCATGGTTGTCCATGGGATCTTGAGCAATCTTCTCCAGAACCACATTTCAAATAAGTTAATCTCCTTTTATTCGCTCTTTTGTAAAGTGCAGCTTCCACATCTGTACATCGTTGCTGGGAAAACCAACGTCTTTACTTATCTTGGTCAAGTTGTCCGAGAAACATGCTTATCCATCATTATCTTAACCTGTTCTTCTTCCTATCATTACCTACTGATTTATTTAAACTTTCCTTTATTTTATTCTGGCCCCAGAGAAATGAATCTTTCCTTACGTCCACTTGGTTGTAGCCGAATTTGAATTCGTTGAGCGGTCTGGATGACATGAAATTTCTCTTTTCACGTTCAACAACAACTGACCACTTCTAACTCTCTTAAGAGGCCTTTTTTTAGATCTTCACCTTCAGCTAACAAGATGATATAATATGCATGTCTTAAATGGTTGATATTTTAAAGTTCTGTTATGGTTCCAGCCTCGACTTCTTCCAGTCCAGCCATCCTCATGACGTTTCCGCTGTACAGGTTAATTAAGTATGGAACTAAGATACGTGTCGCTGATTCTCCAATGTTAAACCTTTCTGTTTCTCCATTTTCTATCTTCTCTATTGCTTTTTGCTCGGTGTAAAGACACCTCAGCAAAAGAATTAGATGTTCTAGTACACCCATTTTTCTCTGTACATTTTGAAGTCCTGCACACTCCACGCAATTGAATACTTTGTTTTAATAAATGAAACATCTTTTTTATATATTATCTTGCTTTCCTTATTATTCACCTCACGTTGGCTGTCCTCACGTTCCTCTACTATTACCGAATCAAGCTTGTTAATCTGGCAATTCTCTTTCCATGACAGGTTTGAATTTTGTCTGTGGGATCTTCGACATAAATTTTCTGGTTTTTTGTCAATATTTGTAGTGAAAGAATTTAATATGTTGTTTGTTTCATCATGCGGACTTGTCTAGTTCTTATCAAATCTCGAGTGACATTCTTTCTCTTTAGATTACATGTCTATATGTTCGTAAAGAGCCAAATGAAAAAAAAAAAAGGAAAAATTGTCTTGGGAAATATTTACAATTCTTTGATTTGTTGAATTACTCTGAGATGTTTATACTTCTTTTTAAATATTAACTGTTGAAATCTAACCAACCTGTTCTGTGATTTCGTACTTTCTTTTAATATAATCTGAAGAAGCCATATAGCAAAATGTTGAATATCCAATTTAATAAAATGCAGTGTTCTAAGGTTCTTTCTAAAATTAAAATGTATTTATTATTTTCATATGCCCAATAGACATTATAATTTGTATTTTGTATGTATGGCAAAGCTACTAAGGCTATCGGCTACAGTCATTAATTTTGAATTATTTACTAGTGGGAAGGCAGCCAGTCAGCAACTCTTTACCATCCATAACTATGACAAGAGATTAACTGTCACTTTTATAAACAATTCACAGCTTTAAGTGTAAGAAATATTTTGTGGTACTGCACAAATTCAATCCTAAATAGACAGCTCTAAAATCCAGAGTTATACCAGAGGAACAATTTGTACAGAATAGGATTACCTATACTAGTTTTCTTTTTTTTTTTGTTATTAATATTTCATTTTTGGTGAAAATAAAATAGATATATAACATAATCATTCATACTTTCCTTTTGTTGTTCATGTAATGGTCTCTGTTGTTGGGGAGATTCTTTTGAATTCTTCAGTAAAAAGAACAGTGAAAAGTCCAGTCAACTTAATGATAAAATATTTTGATTTCTTCAATTATAATCCCCGGTGGGACAACACAAACTCACAATGTTGGTCTAATAATGCTACATACAATCCGGTAGCAGAAACATTTCATTCTCATCTAATCTATATAAAAAACAACAACAACAATAATAACAACAACAGAAACGTGTGTCATGCCACACCTCGTTTGACTTTTTTTGCGTTTCCAGAATAGGAGTCATCAGAGCCAAAATGCATTTATCCAAATATAATAGTTCGATTATTGTCTACCCATTTCAGCATTAGTGACGAAGATGCAAAGGAACCGTGAGGGGTACCGTGAAACCAAATAAGTGTTGATATAATAAATAAGTCTAAAGAGTGTGTGCGTATATTTTCTTATAGCAAAGCCACATCGGGCTATCTGCTGAGTCCACCGAGGGGAATCGAACCTCTGATTTTAGCATTGTAAATCCGTAGACTTACCGCTGTACAAGCCTAAAGTAAAGACATAGTTTGGGAATTGGAATTTCGCACAAAGCAACTCGAGGGCTATCTGTGCTAGCCGTCCCTAATTTAGCAGTGTAAGACTAGAAGGAAGGCAGCTAGTCATCACCACCCACCGCCAACTCTTGGGCTACTCTTTTATCAACGAATACTGGGATTGGTCGTCACATTATAACGCCCCCACGGCTGGGAGGGCGAGCAAGTTTTGGCGCGACTCGGGCGCGAACCCGCGACCCTCAGATTACGAAGCGCACGCCTTAACGCGCTAGGCCATGCCAGGCCCCGTAGTTTGGGATCACCTAGCCAAGTACATAAACTTTTTATGGTAAAAGTAAAAATATCGATTCAATTTTAAACTTAAATCATCTCTAAATTAAGTTATTTTCTGTTATATCACCAACATTTTTAATTAAATAAGCCTCTTTAATCAACTGATACTCTAATTTAAGAAATCAAAAAACATTTTTCCACTTTTGTTATCTATACATTTTATTTCTTAATTTCAGTGCACAGATTAGCAACAATATTAGGGTGTACTCCGGTTGCTAAGCGACATGACATACAAGCCATTATTGGAACGTAGCGTTACCAAAGAAAATTGGCTTTTTTATATATTAGATGTTAATATTATTAATTTTTAACATTAATTATTCTATTAAAACGCAACGAATTTATTTCATGATTGGCTAACAAAGGAGTCTACCGACGTCTGACTGCCTCGACTGCACTTTTTGCTTCTTTGTCGGTCAAGCTTGATTTCGCAAAATTTATTTATTTCAGTTAGCTAAGAAAGTTAGAGTATCTTACTGGATATAGGTTATAGCACTAGTCTCTTCATTTTTTACAGACTATACGCTAGTTTATAATAACGTTTTGTGAAACTGCTTTTATTTCATAACAAAGTACTTTTTGACCATTTTAGCTTTGATTATATATTACAGTTTTACTAATCTAATAAAACGTTGATATGATTCTGTTGCGTTTGCTAAGTCAATTTTTCTCGAACATTAGACAGTTCTAAAATAAACTATAAATATTATATTTAATATTAGAAAAGAGGGTTGAATTAAAGATCCTTCCTGTGTATTATATAGCAATAAATACGTTAAAAGAATTACGATGAACAAGAAGGCCTTTGATAGTAAACAATGGTGAATTAAGCTGGTTTTTTAGCGTAAATACGCTATATATTTTTAGGCTTGAAGTCAGCGCCATCAATTGTACTGGACATCAAAATGAATTGCTAACAGGGAAAATTTTAAAAAGAAGACAAAACAAAGTATTTTTTCTAACTAACTAAACAAACATCCTATCTTTACCGGAATTAAAAATATAATGATGAAAGGTTCCTTCAACAGAAGTCTATTGTAGCCAATTTTGAATACTTTTGTCAGGTTTTTGAGCACACAGAAATTGATTAAATTTCACAAGAAATGTGTGTGTTGTAATAACCCATAGCAGATTTTGACTCAAGCGATGTACATCGGGTAGAGATGGATCGAATGCTTCGAACGATGGCTTAGATGTTGCAATTAGTGCCAAGGAACTGTCATCATTTGAAATTCTATATTATGTTCACTCAATACACATAACAGTGTGTGTGTGTGTTTTCTTATAGCAAAGCCACATGGAGCTATCTGCATAACAGAGACAGATGTTTCCAAATATCTAAATTAACCTTAGAATACGACCCCAATTACTTTTTCTGAAGGAAAGGGGAAGGCTTTTCAAAACTACAATTAATTAAAACTTACCTACTTTCTATTATGTCTTAGAAAGGACTGAATATGGTGTCAATATAAAATGAAATTACAAAAAAGCTGGATTACACCAAATTAATAAATAACCTTGATGCTAGAAAAATCTCAATGATAGAACCTACACAAACAGCCTGTACTGTACTTATAATCAACGCCATAATCGTAACTCTATATGTAGTTCGTAGTTACAGTAACTAAACTATTCAGAATATTAAAATAGTGTTTTAAACACCACGTTTCTTGCTTTTCCTGAAGAGTAGCGCTTGAGAGGCGGGGTGGGGTGGAGGGAGCGTTAAAAGTCGTTCTTGCATTGCCTGCAAAAATGGCTAAAATCGACCCTGCTTTAAGTCTAAAATAAATAGTACTTTGCTATTTATATGCACAGTATAACCGAGTGCGACTGCATAAAGTAAAACTCGTTATCATAAACTAGTTACGTTTAGTTGTAACTTATATGTCTTTTTATGTTTGTTTAACTGGATAAAAACGAGAAATATTTTTAGGCCTAATATTTAGTCATGACAGCTTCTTCAGTGGCTCACACAATTTAGATGTTGACCTCTAAAGAAACCGTCATGGCGAAATATTAAATCTGAAATGAAAAATAGAAAGGTTAATCTTTGAAATCATTTTTTTTTCGTTTTTCTCCTAATTAACAACAAAAAACTTGTTTATTTATAAACAAAACAGTAAGTAATTTGCCAAATAAATTCCAACTGAAAACATCTGATGTAACAGTATAACATTTCTATACTCATTCGTGTATATAGTACATTCTACACAAATCAAGTTGAAAATTAAATAATCGACAAAAATCGATGCTTTTTATCTAGTTATTAGTGTAACTGTCTAATATTTTATAAAATATAACTCTGCAGATTGATATTCTACTTAAGCAGTTGGGTTTCTTCACAGATTTACAAAGATATGACCATGGTTTATTAACTTTCAAGGTGTTATAAATATACAAACAAAGAAATTGTTGTTTTTTTTCATAATTTGATATGGTTGTGCTTCTATTCAAACTTAAGCGTAACGTTTAATATCGGAATACAACAGACATGGAGTAGTGTTGAACTAATTAGGCTATGCTTTATGGTAACATTTTATGAACTATTATAGTGCGTCATTTCATACTGTATTACTACCGCAGTGAATGATGCAGTTAAGATAATTTGTATCAAAAGGAGGAGTGATATAGTTTCACTTCAGAATACAGTAAAAGTGAGTAATGTAGTCCTGACTAGGCCTATAATATTATTACTATTAACAGCAAAATTAACAAATTTATAAGTATAAATAATTTAGTCAGTGTGATGAATTGTGTGCTATGTAATATTAATATTACTTAAAATTAAAAGAGGAAAACTTAATCCATTACTATACACATCATAGATTAGAAAGTGCTGCGTTGTAGTTTGAAGTATATAAACGTGCATTTATACGAGTTCGAATACACCTCATCACTTTAACTTTGCAAGAATATATCACGTAACTTATACGACTTCCTCTAAGGGTTCTCTCATTTTCTTCACCGCAAACGCACTTTTTAAACATATTTACATATACTTCGGTCACTATAATAAAGAGACGTCGATTAACAGTTGATAATACATATATAACTTATAAATTGAAGTAAGTGTGTGTGTATATATATATATAGTGAATTTTTAATTTTTCTTAAACTTTCTAAATTATACTTAAAATCAATCGTCTGAACTCTTTTCTAACCATTCTTCCGGTTACTGCTCACATTTTGTCTAGCAAGTTATAAAGATGAATTGACATTGTTTTCATGAAATTTATAAAATATAAGGTTAAACATGCATGATAATTATTCACGTATACTTGTAAATAACTTGATAATTAAAATCGTTGTTTTCACTTACAAGGTGCAGTTTGAAACACAAGTGGATCCAAGAGAAGCTCAAATTTTTCGTTTGTTGGCAATGTTATAATCTAAATGGTTTGTAATTATATCCTTTACAAATGTGATACTTAAATGCTGAAACTACAATGTCATCACAGCCTGCGTTTCAACTTCTTAAAACTTCTACATTAAATCGTCCTACTTTCATTTGTTAGTCTCGCATTCTAACTACCCTTTGCCTTACTTTGGCTGTCTACAAGAGTCAAAAGTACAACTTGTGATGTAAGGCTTACATCGTTTGCGTGTGCCAATTATTGTGTTCTGTTGCTACACAGTTAAATGCTTGAAGGTATTCTGTTGTTGTTGGTTGTTTTTTTTAATACTTACCTTTCAGCAATATATTATTCCTTGTTTAACATATGCTATGCTAATGATCCTAACAGACTTAAAATAAACGTGCATTTACCTTATTGTCATCATTACCTTGCCACTCTTACAGTTACTTCTTTATAGCGCGACGTAATTTTCGTAATTTTACACAACTGCTAGAAATCTTGAACCTTCGAGAGATGGTTTACACACTAGCTCGACTCAGTCTATCCAGTAAGCTTCCTCCTCGAGCTTGTTGTTATTGGTTGAGAAACAAATTTTGAAGATTACAGGTTTATATTACGTCATATTGTTTTAGGAAAAGTTCCAACATCCGTCTGACAACACACGTGTACAGTTCAAGAACGAGGAAACATTTACATCCAAAACTTGGTGATTGTCACTTTGTCAGCCACAATAGAATTTATGAATATAAAAGTTTCATCAGCTAAACTTGTTTTATCATGGAAAACTTTCGTCCAGTGTAAGACTGCACCGGTATAAAGTTGTTAGCTACGCATTTGACATAGTTTCCGTGTTCGCTCAATATGGCAAGTTCTATGTTCTGTGACGTCATTCCCGAGAGTAAATTATAGATCCAATCAGAAGGCTGAATAAATAAACCTCCTTGGATAGCAATAGTTTTTTAAACGTGACTAAAATAAAATGAATTATTAAACACTATATATTTTACATGACTTACAGTTACAATATATTAATAAGTAAGATATCAAAGATCTTCATGAACATATTTTTATTCAGGAAGAAGAGTATATTTGACAATTTTACTGGCAAGTACATGTATGTATTTATTTTATTAGACGATTTTTTTTTTTTCAGTTACTGTTGTAATTCCTCCTGTCGAGGCCTGACATGGCCAGGTGGGTTAAAGCGTTCGACTTATAATCCGAGGGTTGCGGGTGCGAATCTCAGGCGCACCAAAAAACAAAACAAATAATATTTTGTCCCCCGCTAGTACAGCGGTATGTCTCCGGATTTACAACGCTAAAATCAAGGGTTCGATTCCCCTCGGTGGGCTCAGCAGATAGCCCGATGTGGCTTTGCTATAAGAGAACACACACAAACACACACCCTCCTGTCAAAGAGCTGGTTAAAAACTGGTAAGCTTGTGGGTTAATAAAGCTGTATATCTTTACGTGGTACTTCAGCTTCTAAGTTTGTTTTTTTCGACGTTAATTAAGAAATCCACGTTTAAATGGTATAAAAACAGTAGTTATCTTTCCATTATAATCTGATTGAGACTTAATTTTTTGAACAATTTTTTAATGAAATAATTGTAAGAAAAGTTAAAAGTAGACATAAACTTATCTTTCACTACAAAGTCTGTTTTGAATGAATAATGGCTAAAAATGTAAAATATTTCAACCTGTTCTAGTAATATTTTATTGTTGCTTTCATTTAAGCCATAAATTACCATTTTAACTCTAAAGCTTTTCGTAAGCATCTGTCTACTATCTGGTTTGACTCTCTAATTGCCTTAATAATCAGGTATCCTTTATTTTAAATCTATGCATGGCTACTCAAAGAGGGTCAGGTGAGATCCTTAGGTTATTCTGATCTAAAGTATTAGGAGACGCCACAAAGAAAAATATTAATCAGACTAATATTGCAGTGTATATTAGGGAAGACTTCGTTTAATGATTTGTTTATTTAAAATATACGTCTTGTGCACTATTACAAATTTTCTAGTCCATAAATGATGAGTCTTTTCAAAACTGGTACTAAATGTCTGCAGTTGAATTTGGAAGGTAACAATAACTTTCACAAATATACAAGAACCAATTATAAGACTTAGTAAACAAACAGTGTTAATACTGATCTGTTCATCTTAAGATACTTTAAAAAAGGTACATATGTATTAAGTATGTATTAGAATTAACATCTTTTTATGTGATTCATGGATCATTTTTGTTAACTAATATTTTATATTAATTTTTATGTTTATAAATTTTTAATTATTCACGTTCGTTTCACGAAACTATAATTTGATTATGTTTGAACCCCACTTATCAGTAAAAAGTTCAAATATCATTTTACAATGCTTTCTGAATTACCGAAATTCAAATAACAAATACTATAACTTTGTTTAAGTATATACAGCAAATCACTGATTTTATGCAGTGTTAGGGTGGTAAGAAACCATTGGTTTTACTGTATAATTGGCCAACAATCGCTTAAGGTTTTATTTTTCACAATGGCAAAATAAGTGAAATTTATTTCTTTGTAAGTATATTATTTAGACCTAGATGTCGCCAGCAAATATTGGGAATTTTAGAGCTAATAATATTAAACATATGATCTGAGCCATATACCTATAGAAGAATTTCAATATCCTATATACACTAAAATCATGCCAACTTAAAGATATCGGCCATATAAAGACGTAGTATTAGAAAGAAAAATAAATTATGAAAGGACAAGGTTTCTAAAAATACAATATAAAATTGAGTAGGTTGGTATCATAGTCTGTGAGGTAAGAACCCATGGTTGTTTTGTTACTTTTCTTATCCGCCACACCCTTCACTGTGAATTGCAATTTTGCCTATTTATGGTTGGTCAACAAACTCAAAACTAAAATGCAGTTAGACTTTTTATAATAGAAATGTGTATATAATGTTTATAGATATTTTGGGGCTCTTTTTAACTCATTACACAGTAATTTAAATAAAGTTAGGTGTGTGAATAATATTATGACATTCTGTCGGACTTTCTGTGCGATATTATATAGCATACCAGTTGTTATGTAAATAGGTGAAACTGCAGTCCACAGCAGAGAATGTAGCAGATCAAAGGAGATATCAGGCTTTTACGTCACAGATTACATTTTCAAAAAAAACAAAAGAACTCTAACTAAATCGTTTATAGTTGGTCCGCTGTGTAATGCTGAATAATAAAGTAAACACAATTCTAAAATATTACTCACAGGCATAAACCAAGTTAGCTTACTGTGTGTGAGTGTGTTTTCTTATAGCAAAGTCACATCAGGTTATCTGCTGACTCCACCGAAGGGAATCGAAGGTTAGTTTAAAAAGACTCAACTCTAATATCTCTTATATATTAAATACTTGGTCTTATTTTTATATTTATGTTGCACTTCTTTCATTTATGTTAAAAATGATTAAGTGTTTCCCATTTTGTCCTTGTTTAACTTATCTTTTTGTCATAACTTCATTACAGAATTTGTTTCTTTATATATCGTGGGTCTTTTCTTTTAATAAATCTTTATATGGCCGATTTCTTTATTCAAATTTTAGCTGGTTTTGAATATGTTAAATATTTATATAAGATACCTCATTATTTATTTTATTTTTATTAAAATTTTTAGCACTATAAAGCCTAAATTTATTAAACATTTTTCATTATTATTACATAAAACTTGCTTTTGGGAAATTATGGACTTCAGGAACACAAGTTTGAAGAGGAAAGATTATCCAGAAGTTGTTGAACTACTTTCTAAATTGAATAAAATATAAATCACACCAGTTTCAAAATGTGCGATATATGGAAGACTGATAATTTAATATTTTTCTCACTAGATGGGGTATGTGAATACATGGACATTGGTCGTGGAATTGTTTATAAGACGAAGATATCGGATATGGAATAGTTGCATACCCGAATAATTAGCGCAATTGCAACGAATACCCTGGGGACTATGGCACGTATGGGGGTATCATCTCTGGAATAATCGTTGCAGCATTATCATATGGGCATCCCTCGAATCATTAACGGAGTCCACATTGAGTTATATTAACGGCGCCAGTTACCTGGTAGCTAAGCGATAAGTTCAAGAGCGTATAATGATAAAAATCCGGTTTCAATATTGCAGTAGGGAATATACAGATAGCCAACTGTGTAACTTTATGCTCCGGAACCGGAGTTTTGGCGTTATAAGTCCCAGACTTAACACTGAGCCACTGGCTAGCTTGTCTGTGGAGAGAAATTCACTATTAAAATGTATCAAAAATATTAACGTATTCGCTACAATGCCAACCAGCAGCATCCTCTAACTTGAATCAATACATACTAATGTAATTTTTCTTTTACGTGCATTACTTCTCTTAACCTAAAACAGATATAAATTTGCTATTTTAAGTGTGTTGCAACGTTTAAATATGTTCAGAAACATAGTCCAGAATTTGCAACAGCAGCGAGAATACACCAAGATTTGCCTAAAATGTGGTTCTGTGTATAGTCTCGACAATATTACTCGATCTTTATAACTTGAACAGAGTCACAGCCATATCTCTAGAAACAGAAATGTCCGCAGAAATGGAGATAATACATTATTATGTATAATAAATAAACGTTTATCATAAATGATTTTGTCATTAATAATCTTCGAACAAACGTTCTCACCAGTGTCACAGCACTACATCTGCGGACTTACAATACTGGAAACCTCCTTTGGATACCTGTGGTAGGCAGCACACAGATAGCCTATTGTGTAGCTTTGTGCGTAACTTCAAACAAACTACCAACCAACAAGCGTATCTTTATAAGGTAGTTTTAAACTCGTGTGTTTCTTTTTCACCATCTTACTAAAAAACCTATTGTTAGTTTAGTATATCAGTAGACATTTTAACTTCATTATTTTTCGTATCTTTTTATCAAATACTTAGTCTTATATTAACTAGGCATAGAACAAAGGTTAAAAATGAATCGCAGTATATAAACATGACTGAATAATTAGATTTTTATGTTATATACATACATATACATTTATCTTAAGCTACTCTTATTCCCTCTCTACAACTCTATAGAGTTTAATTGCATTTTACAGAAGAAGACATTACAAAGTTTATTTATTATCTTCAGAAGTTTCGGTTTAATACCCGCCATTTTGTTTATTTTGAAAGAACTTAATACAATAACTTCAGCTGATAAACTCTTTGTGCGTCGCAGACAGTAGTCATCCCATGTTACTTTTGTCATATAGGGTTTATATAAGTGAACAATAACACGAATTTCTAAAGCTTTTTTTTAAGTATTTATCTTTGTAGAACTGCTTCTCGTTCTATTTATTTTGGATAAGACAGGACATGTGTTTCCCTTCCTTCTGCTATCAAGTTTCAAAAGAAGATGGGATTTAAATGAAAGGAGAATTTCATTTCCTACTGCGAAATCAACTACAGTATTATATTCTAATACCAAAAACAGATATGTACACAAGAGTATATAAGTAACAATGGATAACTTTCAGGACTTCCGGCCGGTTGTATTACATTATTGATTTGCGCTATCAGTGCAGTTTATAAGATATTCCTAACATACACTTTCGTGGTTAAATAAAAACTACAATTCCACATTATATAGAATTTACTCATAGATATGAGTCAGAAGTTTACATATGCTTACTGCCTATCTTCCAGAGAAACGTTTTAAACTATTTATTTGTTCGCATTTCAGCCATTGTTCGTTCGTAGTTAATCACAAAGCTACACAATGAGCTTTCTGTGCTCTACCCACTGAGAGTATGCAAACTCAGTTTAAACATCATAAACCTTTAGATTTACTGATGAACCACTGAAAGGCCAGTTCAATATGTATTTTTAACCAAGTAAGATAACATTTTAGGTAATAATCTAAAAAGAAATATATACTGAAGTTCCTGTAAAGAAAATATCATTGTAGAATCTATACTACTTTCAGTCACGCGTAAGTCAATATTCAAAGCCAGCCTTAGGTAAAATTGTGACCTGTGTGAACTTTATATTTGGCCTTACTTCCCTATAAAATTGACAAAATCTGCTCATTGCAATATCCATTTTGATGCCCCTTAGGTTTGGCCCTGTTAGTGTTTATTGTTTTATTTTTATTACTTAGGCATTCAATAGAGTAAATTTAAATTCTGATCTAATTTCAACTTGAGCTGATTTGTTACTGTTATAGAAAACTTAATTATTTCATCATCTTAACCGCATTGTTAAATGTAATAAAAAACACCTTAAGTGTGAATTTAAAAAAAGGTGTGTCCAAAAAGGGTTGAGTGTGCGACTTAATTAAAGGAATGAAATCGAAATTGGCGGCCATACTGGTAGCTGTACTTATAGCACTGGTAATAATTTTAAAGCAAATATACCTTAATTAGTTAGCCAGGTCGCATTTTTTTTGTGCAACAAAATACGCAGCCTAGCTAAGTAATAGATGAATATTTCCTATAAACTTCCTATCAATGCTATCAGTAGCTATCAGTTTTACCGCCAATTTTAATTTCATTTCTTTCATTTGCACGCTGAAGCCCTTTTTTGTAACGAACATTTTCTTCTCAGGTGTTTTTGATTAGATATCACGACTTTTTGCCAATACACACCAACATATCACACCAAATAAGAAAGTGACATTCGATAGTAAACAACACTAACATTAGGATAGCAACCCTATTACTTGGAACAGATCTGTAAGTTACAGAACTAACCAGATTCTTTAAAATACATGGCAGTAGTTTCCTCTCTAAAACAGTGTTAATAACTTCCTTGAAAGTAACGCCATGGAAACGAGATTAACGGTTTCGTGTCATCACCCACGTGCATTCAGTACAGCCGTGTCAATAGTTACTATTTACACAAATTATTGAAATTAATATCGCGTGACCCTGAACAGTCTTTAATTAGGAGAATTTCATAAAATTTATCAAATCTGTGCTTAAAAATAGGCAATGAATAATGAATAATAACCCTTCACCCATATGATTCTTTTCAACGCTAAATTGTTTGGCCTAACCAGTACTAATACGTCTGCACGATAGTTTTGCTTCCCAAAATAAGTCATTCTCAATTCAAATGAAAACAAAACATCTAAAAAAGTCCTCCTTTACTCTTAGATGAAGCTGTTATTAAAATTTCAGGCCGGTAACTCACATGACTTTTTGCGTAAGCGTGCAAAAACATTTTGGTCAAAAGTGAGTGGTTTTTGTTGAATAACCTTGCATATGTGGATTATATTTAAACCACATTTGATATCTAATTATAGGTTTTAAAATCTATCAGTGTATCCAATTTGAAAATAAAATTCATGAAAATTAAGCATGTTTTCTGTGAAATAAAGTGTTTGTGTTTTTCGGTGCGAAGAGAAGAAAAAGAAAGAAATTCAGTCAAAATTGAAGATTTTATGTCTCGTATACTTTGGCTTATATTTAAACCACATTTGATATCTAATTATAGGATTTAAAATCTATCAGTGTATCCAATTTGAAAATAAAATCCATGAAAATTAAGCATGTTTTCTGTGAAATAAAGTGTCCGTGTTTTTCGGTGCGAAGAGAAGAAAAAGAAAGAAATTCAGTCAAAATTGGAGATTTTATGTCTCGTATACTTTTTAATGGATTGTTTTGAAACTTAGTTTGTGAAGTAAGAGTCCAGTAGAGGACATCCACTGAAATTATATGATAGTTTGGATTTTTATTTGTTTGAATATATACCACTTTAAAATAAGTGGACTGTGTGCTGTTTTTTGTTGAAATTCATCGTCAACAAGTCACAAACACCTACAGTGAAGAATCCCACCTATAAATAAAAACCTAACAAACAATAATATGAATACTAAGAAATTATTTGTAACGCTGAGTTCATGAACAATCGGAAGCTTGATATATTCTGCTTATTTATACTAGCTCCCCAGTAACACAGCGGAATATATGCAGACTCACATCACTAGAAACCAGGTTTCGATACTCGTGGTGGGCAGAGCATAGATAGCTCACTGTGTAACTTTATGCTTAATTCCAAACAAACAATCTTATTTATACTAAACATATTTTGAAATTACTTAATAAATTTATTGTGGATACATTACATTTACATTGTTAGCCGCGGCACAGTGGCTTACAGAGTAGCTCTGAGTTTTTTGTTTGTTTTTTTTTATCTCCCCAAGCGCAAACTCTTAACTCATGGGTCGTTATCTCTTGACCGATTTTAGATCCAATTACAGCTTTGGACTGAGGGTGTCAAAATTTTCAACTGATATATTTGATAGTGTGCAAGGTTTCATAGGTTAATTTACTCTTATTCTGTCCAAGATAATTTCAATTTGGCGTTAGGCTAGGGTAGATACCAATTAGTAACAAAATCGAATGGGGTATACATGCGCCCCCACGCTGGCACACACAAATATAGCTAATAAAACGAAAAAAAAAATCTCACAGATTAATTTACTCTAATCCTGCCAAAAAGAATTTCAAGTGGCGTGGCTATCCGAGGTTCCTCTTGTTTAATTTAAGATATCAAATAACGTAGGAGAAAACGTGAACAAAAATGCCATCGATACTATAAATGAAGCCAGTAATAAAATTGTGTCGTCCTGCCCTATTTAAATTACCACGTAATATAAATTACTGTTTGTTTGAATTTCGCGCAAAGTTACTCGAGGGCTATCTCCGCTAGCCGTTCCTAATTTAGCAGTGTAAGACTAGAGGGAAGGCAGCTAGTCATCAATACCCTCCGCCAACTCTTGGGCTACTCTTTAACCAATGAATAGTGGGATTGAGCGCACATTATAACGTCTCCACGGCTGAAAGGGCAAGCATGTTTGGTGCGATCGGCATATAAATTACTCTTAAAAACATTGTTTAAGGCAGTGTTAGAAGGCGATATTGTTTTTAAATATTTTCATACAAACAGCATTATGAAACCGACCGCACAAGAACAACCACAAAATTTTAAATCAGAGTAAAGGCAACACATCTAAGTTTGTGAGGCTTAATTTTAACTATTATTGTTTCTTTCATTAATAATATTGATTATATTAGGTACTACATAGAATGCAATTACTTTTATTTTGATTTATCGTTCTTTATAATGCACTTATTACAAAGAAAGATTTACATTGTTTAGTAATCATATTTACTGCTGTTTGGGACTAGCCTGAATATCTTAAGTAGTAACATATCACAAGGTCCAGCCGCGTAAGACTTAGACTGCTAAATTATGGACGGTTAGCAAAGATAGCTCTCGTGTAGCTTTGCAGAAAATTAAAACAAAACAAACAGGATTCACTGTTGCTTTCATAATACATTTATGGCCAAAACTAGTAGAAGTGAGGGCTTGTTTAGTGGAATATCTGCTTGACCTTTGAACCTTCTGTGCTATAACCCAGCATGCTAGCCACTTGGCCATAGCTGACTCATATCAGAAAGGCAAATTTTTGTAAATCCACAGTATTGGTATTCCTTTTCTGTAGGTTATAGGATATCAAAATATAATACAGTGTAATGCATCCATTGTATTCCTACTCTCTCTCACGTATTCACTTCAAAGGATTGACTGCTAAAATTAATATATTAAATGTTTTCATCCAGAGAATATTTTGGGCCCAACACTCCCAAGAGAGTTATAATGAAGAAGAGTTCAGCATAAAATTAAAATCATTTTAATTTTTAATATGTTTTGGATTCACAATGGTTTTTAAAACTTTTAACTTCTAACTTCTTAATGATCAAAAATAATATGCAAACAATGATTATCTCTAACTTATATTACCTAAAATTCATGATAATGTTACAGCTCTGGAATGCTAGTTACTTAATATTTAGTAAATGAATATTCTGGTTTCTGAATATTTACATTATCGATGAAGGATATATATATATATATATTTATAGTATTCAATATTTCTGTATGTTTTTATACAGGAGTTGATGAAAACAGTTTAACTTACATTGGATTACATCCAGTAAAGGTTTTTCATACCTAATGCCCATGGTTCCTCATATTATACAAAGCAACAGTTAACTCTTACATCCAGCAGCAAGGTGGGAAATAGAACGAATATGATGAGATAGGCAAGTACTAATTTAAAACCTCTTAATATAAAAATGTAGCACACAATCTTATCTTTCTCACTGCATTATTTTCAAAATATGTTGTATGAAAATGAAAATGGACAAGAATAAATACACCCAGACAAGCAACCACCCACAACTTTACCCAGTGGTAGACATGTTCCACACATACACACCAAGTTAAGACCTCTTCATTTGTATCCCAACCAGGCATGTTAATTCATTCACAATTCTGGGTCGTCCTCAAGTTCATCAAGTGAAAATGCAAGTAGTTATCCACAGATGATTCATTGAAATACAGTATATTAAAGTGATTATGAATATGCTAATAAGCAATTTATGTGACAACCACAGCCAATATAAAGTAATGGTGAAATGACGTTAATTTGCACCACATCTTGATGCCACCAAAAACTGATCACTTTTGGGATGGATATGTAACATCCATTTTCAACAAGAAATATTCATCCACTTCAAGTATAATAATGTGTTCAGGTCAGAGATTTAGAACTTTCAAGCCAGGGATATCCCTTATACTTGACACAATATAAAATGAAGGAAAATGGACCAACTTGGAGTACCAGGACCATCTAGAAAGAGAACTGCAAGAAGTCATACACCTTTTGTGGTAAGCAAAATATGTTATCTTTTATCAAATGAGAATATGCAAATACAAAGGCCAGTGGCAAAATCTAACCATATGGATGCCTACAGAAGTATTTTCTAGGAGGCAAAACATGTATTTAGGGGTCAGCTTTTAGAGTGTAAGTCAAGGGATTAAACATATGTGTGTTCAAATGCAAACACACATTTACAGTTTTAATACAAAATTATTAACTTTACATCATAATACATGCAATTTTTTTGAAATGTAAGGTAGGCAAATGACCCCTTGTGCCCCTGCCTGCAGGTGCCCATGACCAGTCATGTGATTCAAGAAACCCCATGCAACAAAATCAAATAGGAGATTCATCTGGAAACAAAGCCTGCAGGGTAGAAGTCACCAAGATAACTTTTCTAGTCGTACCTCCTGTTCAACCAATGCGTACCTCAAGCATCTAAAGAATGAAGTGGGTATTCCTTCTGGCAATATACAGGTCATGTTGTCAAACATTGCAACAGTTGATTCCTGTTAAAATTTCATTCGTATACACTGGATGAATTATGGATAGCAGGTAGGGATAAATGGTGTGCTTTATGTATAATAATGTTATGATGAAGACTTTTTCAATGGAAACTATGCTGCAGGGGTATTATCAAGATACACAGTTGTTATGTAGAGCATGATTAGACATGGCAACATGGACTGCAATGACATGATGAAGCTCCATAATTATTTTAATACAACATACTCAAACCTTTGTACATAACATAAACTTATATCTATATCAACACAATATGATATTTTTGGAGGCAAGCAAATGTCTAAAGTGAAATAGCAAAGTTTTGTGACAGAGTACAAACTCCAATATTCTGTAAGTTATACCAAAGTCAGTATCATTAATATAAATCACAAACATCAGAACACCCAGCACCTGAGCCCTGATCCACACTGCTTGTAACTGTGATCCAGTCAGATCTAATTCCATTTGTTACTACTGTGTGCTTTCTACTCTCCAGCCAATTTGCTATACAATTTAATAACATTTACCCCACAACCACATATTTAATTTTTGCAACAAGTCTTTTGTGAGACACCTTACCAAATGATTTCTGAAAATCAAGGTTAACTAAATCCACAGTATTTCTTTCATCAATTCTTGCAGTAACATTCTCAAAGAATGTCAGAATATTTGCTAAACAAGACTTTCCCATAGTGAAGCCATGCTGGCTCTTTGATACAATATCAAAGTACTTTTAAGTGATTTTGCAATGCATCTTTAATTGCATTTTGCAAAACCTTTCTAACTACTGATGTAACTGGCCTATGATTCTTAGACAATATTTACCACCTCCTTTAAATATTGGACAAGTATCAGCCAGCTTCCAATCTTTTAATACTCTTCCACTACTTAGTGACCTCCCTCTAGTCTTACACTACTAAATTAGGGACAGCTAGCACAGATAGCCCTCAAGTAGCTTTGTGCGAAATTCAAAAACAAACAAACTTAATGTCCTATAAAAAATTATTAGCTAACAGTTTATAATTCTAGGATTAAAAAGTTATCTGATCAAAGGTATTTATCAATTTTTAGGTTTCCCAACTTTTCTCTTACAGTTTCAAACATGTGATATCTTTTACATCTATATTTTTTCCATACATTAAGTGCAAAAGTTAAAGCATAATACTTGTATTTTCCTTTGTGGAATGAAGAGAACATATAATTAAATAAGTCTATCATCTTGTAATCTTCTGAGATCAGCTCACCACTATCATTCTTTAAGAAGCCCAATCCCATCCTAACATTTTGTTTATCCATCACATACCTAAATAACTCCTTGTAGTTTGGTATACCTCCCTCAGCCAACCCTCTTTCATGTAGTTATTACCATTTTATCCAACTCCCTTGATTTCCTGTCACCCTCCAAGCTCTTATTATTTCCAGTAAATTTAAATTTCTTGAATTTATTAGGTTTATCTTTGATATAATATCTTAAACCATTACTAAACCATCCTGGAATATTCTGCTCTGTTGCCATTTTCTTTTCAGTAGAAAATATGTATGTTCTGTATACATATCATTTTTTTCCTTAAATGTCTCTCATATCTGTTTAAGATCCCCACCCAATACTTCAGTCCAATCAACAGGAGCTAGGTCATGTCTCATTCCATCAAATCTGGTTTTTCTGAAATTTGGAATCAGGGTACTATTCTTTTTCAATTCTACATGTAGTAAAATCCCAAATGTAATAGTGCAGTAGTCATATCTACATAAATGCTCACCAACCATAACTCTATCTATTGTATTCACTTTGGATGATAACATTAAATCCAGTATAGCTTCCTCTCTTATAGGTTTCATTACCAGTTGGTGTATAAAAGAATCCTGAAAAATGTACATGTTTTTCATATTTTAAAGTAAATGCATTTTTAATGTTTTATTTGTGACTTAATTATTTTTTTAAATACATAAACTGAATACTAACTACTACTACTACAAGATGTTGCATGGTTCAACTTTCATCAGAAGCTATCTGCTATTAGATAGATTTATATCTCATGAACTTAAAGTTATGGATATTCAGCATTCAATAATCTTTAGACAGATTGCATATAAAGTACTATGAAGTTTTTGAAAAGCTTTCTGCGTTTGATCATGATGAAACATGAAGTGTTAAAACGTAAGTAAATGAACTGCTGACCACTTTTTTCAGAAGTAATAAAGTAATCATGTTTCCATTATTTTCTTATGTCTCTGTGAAATATTCACACATTCTTATTTTGTCAAGGGTAAATGAAATTACCTGTGTTGCCTGACACCAGTCCAAAGGCAAGTTAAGACTGCTTATCTGTTGTAAAGCACAAAGCTACATAATGATATATCTGTGCCCTGTCCCCATGGGTAGGTATTGAAACATGATTTTAAGTGTTATAATAAAACCAATGAGCCACTTGGAGGTAGTAACAAAAGTATGTGACCTGTTTACATCATTACTAAAAATGTTAAAAATGTTTCAGATCTCTATAGAGTATGTGTAGACCAGCATTTCTACAAGAAGTAGGTGGAGTTAATAAAGAATTGTCATAATTCTTCTGTTCTCAGCTCTCAAAAAAAAGAAAAAAAAGAGAGACAGTAGAGCTTTAGAAGATGCCTTCTTAGATTGTGTACACTTCTTGTTGATAAATTAATATAATACACATAAATGTCTAAACTAATGTAAGTCTATTAAAAGCTGTAGAATGTTCGTGATTGTAGTAGTGAAAACGATAAGAGTAGAAAGATGAAAAGTTTTATACAAAGAGAATGAAATAAGAAAATGAAAAACAATTATAAACTTGCACCTTACAGTATAAAAACTGTCATTTTTCTGGAATAAAGAGAATGTGATAACAGGCTGACAATCTTCTTCAGGATAAATTTTACTGGTATTTGAGGTGGGTCATGAACTCCACAGTCTGTTCAAGTTATAAGTGAAAATATTTACATTGGATTTCTTGTAAAAAACATATGAGAGGAATAATTAAAATACCGCAAACACAAGGAAACACCGATCAAACTTTTAGTATTCTTAGAGCCTCAGGCATATCTGAATAATATCAATCATTTATATTCATGGTAGAAACGTTACATGCAGGAACAATGTATTCTAAATACAGCTGGTATGGGTATTAAAGCTTTTATTAAAGTAAAGTAGAGAACAATGTTTCGACATTCTTGATCATGAGAAGAAGGTTAAAATGTTGTTCTCTACTTTATTTTAATAAAAGTTTTAATACCTATACCAACCATTTTTATAATACATATTTACTTCAAGTGAGTTTCTCACAATCATGAATTGCAGGAAGAAATATTCCATACTGAACAAAGGAACAAGATAAGAAAATTTTTCTGGTCTGCATTTCAGGCTGTAAAGCAATCCAACTGTACACCTTAAGCAATTTATTACCTTTAATCTTTGAAGATCAAGAAGATACAAGTTAGTACACATGTGGCTCTCATTGCCAGTTTTTCATCTCTGGTTATCACAGTCCTTCAAACAAACCAAGGCCTAGCATGGCCAAGTGATTAAAGCACTTGACTGGTAACATGAGGGTCATGAGTTCGAATCCATGTCACACCAAGCATGCTCTCCCTTTCAGCCATGGGGGCATCATAATGTTACAGTCAATCCCACTATTCATTGGTAAAAGTCCAAGAGTTGGTGGTGGATGGTGATGAGTAGCTAGCTGCTTTCATTCTCGTCTTACACTGCCAAATTAGGGACAGCTAGTGCAGATAGCCCTCATATAACTTTGCATGAAATTTAAAAAGAAAACAAAACAACCAACCCATCAAAATAATTTATTTCCCCTTTCAAAGAATCACCACCAAACATGCTCACCCTTTCAGCAGTGAGAGTGTTATAATGTGATGGTTAATCCCACCATTCACTTGTAAAAGAATACCTGAAGAGTTGGCAGTGTGTGGTGATGACTAGCTGCCTTCCATCTAGTCTTACACTGCCAAATTAGGGATGGCTAGTGCAGATAGCCCTTGTGTAGCTTTGTGCAAAATTCAAACCAAAAACCAAACCAACACTAAAATAGCCCTCGATACCTTACCTAGTTTAAATCAGCTAGTACAGATGTTCAGATAAATCTTAGATATTCAAACATCAGTGTGTTTCTACCTATTTTGAATACTGACAAAGTCTTTATAGCTTTAGTTAAAAAACATTTTACTTAGCAAGAAAATATATTTTGCTTTTAACAAGCAATCTTTGACATAACCAGAGAAGGTTACAGTAATTTATTAAGTGGTTGAGATCCCAACCTAACATCTAAAAGTGTGAGTAAATTACAGGGATGGGAGGGTAAGGTATGATCTGCTATGGATTTTGATGCAGTTAAAAACGTTAAAGGCTGTATGGATGAAGAGTTACATATTGTCAATGTTGAGCAGCTTTGGATAATTGTCATTATTCTAACCAAGCTGAATGTGACAAGCAACTTGCCAACACTACTTATTGCATCTCTGTCATAATCCTTCCTCACTCCTCTCTTCATGATTAGGGACCATTGAAAATAGCTGGATGTTGTCATTATTCTAACCAAGCTGAACGTGACAAGCAGCTTGCCAACACTACTTATTGCTTCTCTGTCATAATCCTTCCTCATTCCTCTCTTCATGATTAGGGACCATTGAAAATAGATGGATGTTGTCATTATTCTAACCAAGCTGAACGTGACAAGCAGCTTGCCAACACTACTTATTGCTTCTCTGTCATAATCCTTCCTCACTCCTCTCTTCATGATTAGGGACCATTGAAAATAGCTGGATGCTGTTCTTCTCTTCAGACACATATTTATGTCTTCATTTTTGCCATACATAAATCTTCCTTGACCTCCTTTACAACTTATTTTATCGATCATGTGTATACTGTTGTAATTACATAAGCACCCTTAACATTCTGAGTGTTTTGATACTTTATATTTATAAATCACCTTCGAACATTGGAATGGATTTTGAAACAACTGATATAAATGTTTTGTTTCTTAGGAAAAGCAGTGTGTTTTCAGTGAAATCATACTAGAACAGCTGATAGTTAATTTTCAGCAAAACCTCCTTCTCACTAATCCTACAAAATATATTCATCAGTACTTCTCTCTTTCAGGATTGCCATACACTTAAATTTGTTATAAGTTATATTTTGTTCATTTACAACAAATACAATAAAATCCTGCATTGAACTTTCCAAGTGTTTTAACAAATACACTCTAGTTGAGTCACAAGTCACTTGTTGATAATAGAATTTTAAAAAAACATTACTTTTATATAGACTGGTGTCACTGAATGGAATATTTAGAAAGAGAAAAATAAACTTTCTACAGCTGGTAAGCATGTTTTAAGTAGCTGCATGTAAGTAAAATAGGATTAAACATTCCAAAGTTCACTCTTAAGACCCTAAAATTCTGGAATAATAATTCAGTATGGTTATACAGTTCATTTAAACCTATCACATAAATATTACCATAGAACTCATGTTGAGTGTCTATGAATAAGCCAGTTTTTATGGTTATAATCATGAAAAATGAGTTTCAAGAATGTAATGTAAGATAATTTTGTTTGTGATTTGATATGAACAATAAATCCTAAAATTATATGATTTTAAATGAGTGACAATGTCAATATTAAACAAAACACTAAGCTATTAGTGTCAAATTTATATAAAATAGTAGCCAGCTTTGTAGATAAATCAATTATAAAACTATATGTCACATGAAGTAGAAATTAAATGTTAAAAGCTATTGGAAATGCTGTAGAAATAAATATGTGACACACACAATGTGTAATAGACACATGTTCAGGAACACAGTTGACATTAATACAATTGGATCATTTTTCATCATCCGATGACAGAAGTTTGATAGGAAAGAATACTGATGAATCTGTTTGTCAGGTTTTTGTGTATGGGCCAGGATTCTTTCCAGTAGGTGTCTCTGACTTGTTGGCAATAAATGTCAACAATCAATGGACAGCATGCAATCCACTTGTTTTAAAATAATATGTATTCAAAACAAGTCAAACATATGTACAAACATCTATTACATTATTTGTTATGACTGTTGTATCTAAAGACTTAAATAATACACACACCTTCATCTTAGAGCTGTAAATTATATATATGTAAATTAAATATTCAAATTATGTTTCACATTTCTTTCAGGCTAATGATTGTCTTATTTTGTTTTCACGTGTCATCATTTTTTATTTTTATTATAGCCAGGGGTCTCAAAAAGAGAAGTGTTCTGGGCTTTTTAAACCTCTCAGATAACCTAACCAGTAACAGTACTGAACAATGAACCTAGAGTAAGATTCTAGAAGTAAAACACCTACCATGAGTAAAGGTTATTGTTCTTTGTTTTCACATGTGCTCAACTCTTCATTCCTGTACTAACCGTTTTCATCTCAATTTTTGTGAAATATTTCCCAAATATACTGTTTGTTATGAATTTTGATATGCAATTTTTAGATATCAGTGATCTTTAGCAGTACACGTTAGAGAATTTTCTTTCAAAGTTTGTAAGCAGTTGAAATAAATTAGTGTATTAGAACTTACAAGTGAAAGTAAAAAAGTACCTTTTAGTTCTTCAATATACAAGTTACCATTAGATTTGCATTATTAAAATTGGAAGAATAGAATTAAGTAATTAAGACCTGTGAAACTGAAACTGCTTGATACATGCACTAAGTTACTATTGTTTGTTTTTTTAAAAAAAGTCTGTCTGAAAATGGTATGGTACACAGCATGAATATTAACCATATACACAATAATTAAAGTATGAAGTTATCATGTACCCCAGGTTTCATATTTGAAATTTAAAGTAATATGGTTTTGTTATAATTTACAATATTAGAAGTTAGCCTAAAACTGAATGTGGAACAGAGTGATATAATTGAAACAATGGTTTTTACATACAACCTAGTGGAATTATAAATAATAGAAAATACTCTGAAATCTCAAGAAGGAAAAATATGCTTAGTACACAATGGTTTTCAAATGATTAGTTCGTATTAAATTTTTCTTTGGAATAAAAATAAACAAAAACAAAAAGATCTTTTTCTTCTATAATGCTGTTAAAATTATTCCAACATTTACACTTATAACATAAAATATGATAACCCACATGCATCTCCTTGCATTTATTATAATTAACAGCCATTTGCTAGTAATTTGCCCAACTCACCAAATGATCTAAATCCTTTTGTAAAACAGCATCATCATTCTTGCAGCCAACCATCAACACCCAAGACTTTAACATCACCAGATAGTTTTAAGTATAAATGTTAAAATACATATAATGGTTTCTAACTGAAAGCCGCTTACAGCTTTAATAAGGATGTTTTAGTTGTGTAATAATAAACTCTCATGATCTAGTTCTGGATGTGCATCTAACATGATGAATAAGTTGTCAACACTAGCAATAAGATGACTCGTAAATGTTAGACAAGTGACATTCACATGCTGAATGATGAATCCAACCAGCCATTGGTAAGACTTCAACGTTCATGGTATTGCCTGCATAAATTGTACTAATGAAAACTCCTTCCTTACTTATGTACTGTGGCTTAACATATGTTGGTGTCACATGTTTACAATATAATTAACATAACTTTAGATCACAATCCAGTCATCAGTAAACATCTTGTTCACTCAGTATCATGACTGGTGAGTTACACTGTACATGTACTGTAGTTTAAGTTTATAAAGATATGATAATATGTCATGTAATTATTATGTAATAATAAATACCTGTATCTGATGGAAAAAATAAAAGTCATGTAATTCTTCACAAAATATTTCACTCATTTGTATGATTTAAACTCAAATATTAATTATCTTTTTGAGGTATATTTCTGAACATTGTAAAAGCAAGTATCTGCTTTCAGACACCCTTTAACTCTTCCACAACGATTTATCCCTGATACAGTATCTTCAGTTAAGAGTTCCACTGAATGCATAATATGGTTCTGTAACTTAAAATAGGAATATTAGGGTTATGAGCAAAATAATTAACAACTAAGTTAAACAAATGCAGTTTACAAGTTCTTGCAGCAGTTATTGCATGATAGCACCATGCTACATTTCTCAATCTGCTACTAATTACATTGATCAAATAATAATTTTGAGTGTTATTAACTTCATTCAATTACATGCAAATAATTAATGAACATTCAGTATCTGAACATATCAAAAACAAATTATGTCCTTGTTTAAAAAATCCTATGATTTATGTCAATAAGGAAATAAAGTTTTAGTATAGTGAAATATCTCAAAGCCAAACATTAATAAAGAGGTTTTAAATCTCATGGTGCACCTATACAAAATATCCCCATTAAGTTAAAGCACCAATAAGTATTTACAAAAATACATATTGACTCTAATTGACAACGTTGACTCTAACATTTTTCAGCTTTTAAAAGTGTCCTGGATTTTTTAAACATACTGAATGGGGAGAGAGAAACATAAAATGTTCCATATATTTTTAGTCCATAACTATCCACAAATACACTTCTTGAAAATAAAACTCTTGTCAAGAGTTAAGTAAATGTACTCAATATGGTTACTTTTAATGTATTTAAAATGTAGTCTAACTATCAACTACAGAACATTCCCTTTATTTCTTGACCAAATCTGCTATTATTTGCAAGTTTGCTTCATCTGATACTTATTTTCACATAAAGCCAGTTTTCCAACATCACAGTGGCAACAGTCTGCTAAGTGATTCAAATTGATCTAATGGATTTTATGCAATTGGATAGAGATACTTAATGTAAATGAATAATGCTATTATTGAAATTTTAAAAAAATTACACCATTATTTAAAATACATAATGATACAAAAGATATGCAAGATTCACTGCTAAGAAATATTTGAATTACTACACTGAAAAATATCATTATAAAAAAATATCCCCTCCTCACATTACTTTTTAACTGAGTTATGTTTTAGTAATGTATATTCAGATTAATTTACAAAAATAAGATAAAGGATTCTAACACGTAGTTTCTTTTTACTCCAACATTACTTAGTCTTTATTCAACAATATTAAATGTGTATTTATACGTTAACATGTACAACAGAATCAAGAATTCAGTCCAAAAGTGGAGAATTTAAGCACTTCTTAATTGATTAATATGAACACATTGTAACAATACATTAACTTAAAAAAAGTACTGTTGTAAAAATTGTTGACAAGGTAGAGTCATCTTAAGCTAAGGAAGCTTTATTTTTCAAACAGGGTAACTGGCCTTTGGAATGGGTTGCTTTATTTCAGATGCAGTTAATTTAAAGGTAGGTTTTGTAAATAATTGTGAATGGCAATAATTAACTTTGAATGTTGTTGTTTTTTTAAAGTTTAATTTAATGGATAGGAAGGCCAAGATGGACCAAAAGTTCTCTTGTTGTCCTTAAATTATATGTATACTATTTGCAGTAATAAATTTAAAAAAATTCACAGGTCATCTGAACATCCTACACCAAACACACAGTTAACTTATTATGCATGATTTATCTTGCAAGCCTTCATATATCTCAGCAAAAACAAACTTTTGAGAGTTTCATTCTTTTTCCACAATACTAGGGTTCTCCCTCCCCAGAACCACATAAACATCCTGATGTTAACAAAGAGTTTAGAAATGTTTACCTAAATCTTCTGAATTTATTTATTATTAAATTAAAATATCACAAAAGACTACAAGTCAATAAGTTGGACAGTGTACACATGTTCCTTCAGAACTCAACATGACATTATTAATGTAAGAACCCAGTAAAATTTTGAATATATTATAAAAGTAATTTTATATCCAAGCATTTTATTATTAGATGCTTAGCTAGCCATTGGCACAGATCCAGCTGTCTCAAGACCACTAATACTTCTTTTATAAAAACCATATCTAATCTACATTCAACAATTCTTTTTCTTCAAAACACACATATATAAAAAAACGTATTCTACTTAATACAAATATTGTCAATTTAGTTTTCATTTATAGCTGACAATATTTTATAATTTATGAACTACATTTCAGAAACATTCTTATTTGCCTTCTTTGTGATGACAAGAAACCCACTTGAAGTAAAAATGTACTCTCAAGACAGCTAGCATGTGTATTAAAACTTTAATTAAAATAAAGTACAGAACATTTTGACTTCTTAGGTCACCATCAGGTTAACAAAGAAACGTTATTCTGTACTTTATAATACTTGAAAATACATTATTTGCCTTCTATAGATAGTATTTTTACAAACAGTTTGGGAATCCTTTTTACTTCTTATGTAAGTGAAAACACATGTATAAGACAAAAAGTGATTTTGATTGGTTCACTGCATTGTTCAACCTACTTATGAATACACAAGATTAAAGCCATATTGCTACTGCAATATGACTTGTTTTTGTATGAAAACCACTAAGATAACAAACTTATGATATGGAAACTAAGAGGCTTAAAAATACATATATATATATGAAACCTTGTGAGTTTAAAGACTTTCAAGGCCTGGATAATTAAATTTCAATTGGCGCATTAGAAATCCTGCCTCTTCAATGACAGAAAATCTACCCCAAACATTATTTTCTTTCTGTCTAAACTGTATGTGGGAGCTTCAGTCCAAATCAAAAAATAATTATTTTGAATTACTAATATGTATTTTTCAAAAGTAAACTTTCAATTTCATATCGCACTAAAGTCAGACTATTCTAGATTAAAACTTCCTGTGTTAAGTTTCTGAAAACTAACTCTTAATGGTTTAAGTATGAAAAGAGGACTATAACTGATGTATGTTGAAGGTTAAAAATAATTATATTTCAGATGAAACAGAAAGGACTAAAGTATGGTTGAAGAGTACTAGTGACTGGTAGATTAAGTAAAACAGTCAGCAGTATATAAGAGCTTTCATATAACTTTACACAATGCATGTACTATAAAACTTAGCATCTTGTTTAAGATCTAGTTATATCTTCTTTTCTCTCCATCACAAATACATTCCAGTTATTTTGTCAGCTCGAATGAATGTTGCAGAACCTTCCAAGACTTGATAAATTGTAGTCAGATTTATCATTACAATGGTAGATATATTTAAACATTTTTCCTTATATATTATGTATTATTTTTTATTTGACTCTCATAGGTATTATAATGCTGTATAATTTTTCTTTCAAGCATAGTTATGCATTCATAATTTAAAAATAAAATCTGAATACTATTTATGACCAAGTTTGTAGAAATTAAAATGTTCTTAAAATCTTGTGCCTGCAGTTTAAATAAAATTGATCATTTTTGATATACATAAATCCAAGAACATACAGTTACTCAAAGTATTGCAAAAATAACCACTTAGGCATAATTTTGCAAGAAGGTACATATGTTTACTAAAGATGAAATTCTAATTATTTTTTTGAGTTTTCTTCAAAGACACAGGATATTCCAGGAAGTAATTAATAATAAATCCTTCAGTGTCAGATGATTCAAACATTTTAAAGTAGAATACTAAAGAGCTGTAGATATACAAAAAAATTTCAGGAACTGGAAGTTGGCTGATGTTATTTTGCTCTACAAGGGAAGTGATAAAAATGGTACCTGTACTGGGGGTAAGATTTTGAAAGTCTGATAAAAGATGCTTTGCAAACTTGTCTAACAAAGTTTAAAACTGTTGAATAATCATCATGGTTTCATGAGGGGAAAAGTCATTTTTTGAAGAGGTTATAACTTATGCAGGTAAACGTATGAATGTGAATTTGATTTATCTGGATTTTCAGAAGGTGTACAACAAGTTGCCACATAAAATGCTTGTTAAAAGTTATCATTATGGGTGTGAAGGATAGGTTGGACCATCAGATAGAAAACTGATTAAATGTAACAGACAAAATGGTTATTATAAATAAAGTTCTGGCAAGCTGGATTAATGCCATGAGTGAGACATCAATGACATAGATGAAGAGATGATCAATAGATTATTAAAACTTGCTGGTGGCATTAAAGTTTTGGGTGTTGCTCGCCATGAGGAAAATGTTACTATTTTATAAAGGGATTTGGAATATTTTGTGAGTTAAGTGAATTAATGGAAGATGGCTTTAATTATAATAAATGCATGTGGGATATCACAATTTGAATTATGAGTATAATTTTGGTTGCAATAATCATAACAGTATTGAAATAACATTTTGGTTTTCTGTTTGATCAGTCTCTTAAGGTATCAGAGCAGTGGCAGTATAAATAAGATTTTAGATTGTATCTATAGAAATACTGAATACAAGTCTAAAGAGTTTATAATGTCATTGGTTAGGCCACATTTGGAAAGGATTCAGAGGAGGGCTACTAGAATGATAACTGGAATAAAAAGGTTGTCATATGAGAATATATTAAGATATTTCAATTTTTCACTTTTAAAAATAAGTTGTAGGGAATCTAATTAAGGTGTTGGAATTGTTAAGGAAATTTATAGTGTTGATGCATCATCTTTCTCCATGATGATGAGGTTAAGACTAGACAAGGTAGGCATTACCTTCAGCAAAGACAGTTTTATTTTTATAATAAGGTGTTTGGCTTTTGAACTGGGTTGCCATCAGGTGTGGTAAATGTAGTTAATTTAAGAGCTTATGAAAAAACCTAATAAATATTTGAATGATAATGGCTGGTTTTGAGTTTTTTTGTGTTTAGTTTAATGTAGTAAATAGGGTTTCCTCAACAAAACACAAGGTTCTCTATTTTTTGTCATTTAATGTTATGTTACTTTTAAAAAATTGTTACATGTCTTATTTAATAAACAATTTGAACCTGTACCAAATCATTTATAAAAAGATGCAGTATTATATTAAAGCAGTTCTCCCCTTAAGATAAATGTTCTTATCTTCATTTTCTAAATAAATGGTTTAAAACATATTTATTTAACACACACATAGTTCACGAAGTAGAGAAGCAGAAACAAGTTTTACTGCTAATGTTTAGTGACAAGTGAATAATTATATCTTATATTTTATGCTGTTGAATGTATCACAAATTAAAAATTACAAGAAATTTGAACATAGGTAGCTTTAACTTCACTAAGAAACTAACTTTTATTAATGGGAGGAACATACTATAGCATAGAAAGTTTAAGAAACAATTTGAGCCATACATATATAAAAGCAACTTAGACTAGATTGGATTAGTGAGTTTGTTCTTATTAGTCAAAGAGTTATCAGTGTAATAAATTTTTGTCAGTCAGTTATTGCAGTACTGTAATTATTGACTTTGTGTTACAGTGTAGAAATAGAGGTTCAAAGTGAATATATAAATATACTTTCTATTACATCTAATTTAATAATTAAGTTAGGCTTACTGTTGTTTACTGGAGAATACAATGTTTATGAATTTTTAACACAGAAATCAACAGCCTTACTAAACAATTTTAATTTCCATTATTAATGGCAAAAGCTAAAGAAAATGTTAAACATGGGTTATAATTCCAGAAGACTGAAACATGTGGCCCTTATTTAAAAAAAAACAGTTAATTTTATAATTTTTAAATTTAGATTGTGTTTTGTCAGTAATTGTTTCTCATGCAAGTATCAAATTCCTCTTCTTATAGGTCTAAATATAAATTGTACAGTGTAACAAACAATTTTGGCATGGCATGTCCAGCTGGTTAAGGCACTCGACTCGTAATCCAAGGGTTGCTGGTTCAAATCCCTGTCACACCAGATGTGCTCACTCTTTCAGCCATGGGGACGTTATAATATGATGGTCAGTCTCACTATTCGTTGGTAAAAGAGTAGCCCAAGAGTTGGTAGTGGGTGGTGATGACTAGCTGCCTTCCTTCTAGTCTTACACTGCTAAATTAGGGACAGCTAGTGCAGATAGCCCTAGTGTAGCTTTGTGCAAAATTCAAAACAAACAAACAATTTATATATATACTTTCTTCACTATCATTGACATAATATTTTAATATTTGGTTATTAAATAAACACATTTTCAAACTTTTATTGATTAAACCATCTGAAATGGGTATGTTCTGCTACCTCCATGAAGTAAATAAAAAATCTTAACCCATTAGGACACTCTGTCAACTGTGCTTACCATCCTGGCCATACTCCTCTTCAAACAGAAATATGTATAAAAAAAACAGTAATTGTTGAGCCTAGTCTTTAATTTTACTCTTCTCACTGACTTTCGTGATGTTTGAAACAAACAGTGGAAGAAGAAACAAGCAAACAAACAAGCTTTATTACTCTAATGTGAAGACAAACTAGCGATAAAAATATATATATGCATGTATATAATTGACTCTTAAATGTTAGGCTTAACAATAACAGTGTTGACAATTGACTACTGAAATTTTGTATTGAGTATTTATTTTCAGGCTATTAGTATAAATACAATGGTTAAGACTAATGCAGGAATTAAACATTCACAGTTTGTTAGGTGTAATGGGTGCAGTAAGTGGATATTAATATTGGAATTCTGGCGTGGATGCTCAAGGAAGTTGGAGGCTATCATAATTAAAGTAGAGTAAAATGTAGACTGTGAGAAATGGCAGCAGGGGCTCAGGAGGAGCTTGAGCTTTTACATCAAAGGGATGCATCATATAACAATGACTTTCAGGAAGTTAGAAAACATACAATTAGAATATAAAGAAGCAAATTTAGTTGAAATGAATATTCTTCTGAGCAACAAATTTCAGCTCTTGGCTTCTGCAACTGAGGAAGTATTGTAAGAAAGAAAAGCAAAAGGGTCAGAAAAACATGTGGATGATAAGGAGGTTATAGTTACAGTGATTCCTTGAAAAGATGTGCAGATAGAATAGCCTGTGGAGTAAATAGGGAGGAAGGAATCAGATTATGCACCCAGAAACACATATTGAGGACATAACTGACAGAGCAGGAAATGTTATTTTTGTGGTGCATGCAGGGAAAGGTATGTCAGAGAACTCAAATTAATAAATACATGGGGTTGATAAAGGCATTTAAAGAAGAAAGCCATAACTTAATTTTCAGGTATGCTGTCCAAAATTAATAGTGGGGATGAAGTCATAAGCAGGCCACTAGGACTAAATGCTAGGCTTACGTTAGTACATAAGAATGAGCAGATAAGGTGGTTGGACTTGTAGGATCAGTTCAGTGGAAGAAGGAAGTTTGTTGGAATGGATTGTTTACATTTAAATAAGATAGGGGCTGGCTTGTTTGCCACAGCTATTAACTTAGCTGTGAGGGAAGTTTTAAACAAGGACTAAATAGTAGTGAGGATTTGGGTAAACTACATGCAAAACAAAGTAGGAAGCAGAGAAAAGTTTAGCATAGGAAATGAGTATAAATGTAGTTACAAAGGTGGGCTTAATTGTTACTACTGTAATGCTAGAAGTGTCAAATAACTGTAGAGCACTGGTAGGAATGGGGTATTTTGATATAATGGGAACAACTGAAACATGGCTAAAAGCAGATGATTTTGATTATAAAATAGAGGGCTACAAGCTATTTAACGGGAGAATAGTGGTTTTATATGTAAAATGGGAGTTATGTCCTATTGAAGTTGAAAATATCAAAGATAATAGCAAGGAAGTTGAATCCTTTTCGATTTATATTAGTGGATATAAAAGGTTTTTAAATGGGAAATTTTTGTAGACCACCAAATGATATTGATGAAATTAGAGTGAAAATTTACATTGGGATTAAGGTTTCAGCCATTAGTGGAGTCATAATTATGAATGATTTTAATTTTAGGATATAGACTGGGAAATTTGAAATGCTAGAGTCAACCACGAGGGAAAAAGGTTTTTTGGAAACTGTTCAAAATGTCTTTCTTCACTGGTTAGTCAAATAACCTACTAGAAACAATGCTACTTTAGATTTATTGTTAACTTCAAATGCAGAAATGTTTAAGGGGATGTAAGTTGGGGAACATCTGGGTGCAAGTGATCATAATCCTATTAGGTTCAATAAAGAGATAAGGAATAATAATATTTTGGTTACAAATTTCAAAAAAGCAAATTCTGAATCGATGTGACAAGAATTATATGTTGTGAACTGAGCAGCTGAGTTATTAGAAGATACTAATCAGATATGGAAATTTTTAAAGATATAATTTTTCAATACCAGTGTAAATATATTCCTTCTAGAAAGAAAAGGATAGCTAAAAAAACCCATTAAGATTGGCTCACAAAGAGTATTAAAACTAAAATTAAAGAAAAGCATAATACATTTAAGATATTTAATTTGAATGGTATGACAGGAGACTTAAAAGATTACAGAAGATCAAGAAATGTATTGAAACAGGAAATTAGTACATCAAAAAGGATGTGTGAGAAAATGTTTGCTGAAAATGTAAACCTTAACAGTGAGGTTTTCTTTAAGTGCATTAATGGTACACAAAATGTTAAGATAAACATCAGAACCTTGATGGATGATAAAGTAAGGCTCATATCTGATGATGGCTGCATTAATAAATTCTGCTTTTTCTTCAATTTTTACTAATGGAGATTTAAGTGGTATTTCACATCTTGAACAGTTGATAGAGATAAGTTTGAACCAGATGACTGCATTAATTGTGAACTGGTTAAGAGACAACTAGGTTGTTTAAAAAATGGTAATACTACTGAACTAGATAATATTTCTCAAAGGGTTTAGAAAGAGGTTAGAGATTTGATATATTAGCCACTATTTTTTGTGTTTTTTAATAGTGAGCAAGTGCCAGAGGATTGAAAGTTAACTAATGTAACTTCTCTTTTCAAGGGAGGTGGTAGAAAATGTTCCAGTAGCTATACACTTATTAGTCTTACATTATTGTGAGAAAAGTTATGGAAAGTACGACAAAAGATGCTTTGCATGTCATTTAATAACAATTAGAATTTTAGTAGATAGTTGAAATTGTTTCACTTAGGGAGAAATCTTGCCTTACAATTTTTTTAACATTCTTTGAAAAAGTTACTGCTTATGCAGATTAAGGGTAAGGATGTATATTTGGCACATTGAGAGTTTCAGAAATCATTTGACAAGGTTCCACGTAAAAGGCTTTTAAAAAACGATATCTTTATAGATGTGAGGAATAAGTTAGCAAGTTGGATAGAAGAGTGGCTGGATGGAGGAAAGCAGAGGGTTGTTGCAAATGGAGTTTAGACAAACTGGATTAATATTACAAGTGGGGTACCTCAGGGCTCATTCCAAGATACTTTGCTCTTTCTGATTTACATCAGTGTCATAAATGGAAGAATAATTAATAACTTACTCAAATTAGCAGATGATATTAAGGTCTTGAGTGCTGCTAGCTTTGAAGAGGATGCTGTTGATTTATAAAAGGACTTAGATCATGTAGTGAGCTAGGCAAATGGGTTTTAATTATAGTAATTGTAAGATAATGTATATGGGTTATTGCAATTTGAATTATAAACATAATTTGGATAGGAATAATCTTAACAATGTCATGAAAGAAAGGGATCTTGGTGTAAAAGTTGATCAATATTCAAAAGCCAATCTCTGTTGTTGTTAGTGGTAATAGGACTTTAAGTTTATCTACAGAAATACTATATACAAATCTAATGAGTTTTATAATCTCATTCTACAGAGCACTGGTTAGGCCACATTTGTAATATTAGAAAAAGACAATGAATTGTTGAAAAAGGGTCAGAGAATGGTTACCAAAATAGCAGCTAGAATGGAGGGGTTGTCATATGAGGAGAGATTAAGTTCTTTAAAATTTTCTCTTGAAAAAGAGAATAGTGGAAACCTAATATAAGTGTTTAAGATTATAAATGGAATTGATAGTGTTTATACATATTTTTTTCATAAAGAATAATTAATTACGAAAATAGTAGGATTAGATAACACAGGTACAAACTTCGGCATGGTAATATTTTTCTAACACTGAGTAACATTGTAGTTGGCCTTTAGACGTTGTGAATGCAGTAAGTTTAAGAAAAAGTTTCATAAGTATGTGAATGATAATGGGAGATTGTAATAGTTTTTATTCTCTTTAAATTTATTTATTAATAGTTTAGTTTACAGAATGTAACAACTGGGATGGAGCAATAGGTTTCAAAACACGTTATAAATTAACATCCACTGAACTAAGATTTTCATTTTAAACTAAGTATTGTAAACTTGAACTGATTGTACATATTAGTGGATGATTAGTATTTTCCTAGATCACAAAAAGACTAGTGATAATTTTAATTACATCTTTCTTTACTAGCCCGTTACAGGCTTGTAATATTTACGACATATAACACTTACACCATTATAACTACACACTCCGTTGTTGGACAATACTCGAACACTACCGCCCACACGAAACAGTTAAATAGTCCTGCGAGTTACAGAGGTCGCCTTGATATGGAAGGTATTTTGTGAGTATCAGTAATGTTGTTATGAATGTAAAAAAGAAACTTAGAAGACTACGAAATAAATTAGAACTTGAGAAATATAACGAAGAATGTAATCTACAGTGTTAAGATGACTAACTAAGAAATGTTATGAAATACAAAGTTTGCTGTTCTTCAAGATACTACTCAAATTAGTATGTGTTGTTGATCCCCTCTCAGTGGCAAGGGGGCCCGGCATGGCCGAGCGCGTTAAGGCATGCGCTCGTAATCTGAGGGTCGCGGGTTCGCATCCGAGTCGCGCTAAACATGCTCGCCCTCCCAGCCGTAGGGGCTTTATAATGTGACGGTCAATCCCACTTTTCGTTGGTAAAAGAGTAGCCCAAGAGTTGGCGGTGGGTGGTGATGACTAGCTGCCTTCCCTCTAGTCTTACACTGCAAAATTAGGGACGGCTAGCACAGATAGCCCTCGAGTAGCTTTGTGCGAAAATTCAGAACAAAAAAAAACAAACTCAGTGGCAAGGGTATGTCTACAGACTCATACCGCTAGGAGTGGTGTTTTGGTGTTTTTCTTATAGCAAAGCCACAAAGGGCTATCTGCGCAGCCCACCGAGGGGAATCGAACCCCTGATGTTAGCGTTGTAAATCCGGAGACATACCGCTGTACTAGCAGGGGGCCATACCGCTAGGAATCGGGTTTCAATATCCGTGGTGGGGAGAGCACAGGTAGCCGATTCTGTAGCTTTAAGCTTTATCCAAAGCAACAGCAAATGTATTGTTGAAGCCACGAATAGTAGGTTTGAAACAGAAATATAAGTATTCTGTACAAGGAGGAATGGATGGCTAGTTCGTCATAGTTCAGAGTAACAAAGTTCCCACAGTTTAGAAAGGCACGATTCTTAGAATTATATTTTAGAGATGAAAATAAATTATCACTTTTTTGTTAGGCTAATAATCTGGCACAGGAAGCACATAATCTACAAAATATACTGATTTTTCTAAAAATCCTGGTTTATTTGGTTTGTTTTAAACTTTGAGGAAAGTTATGAAACTGTCCCTAAATTAACGGTGATAGAATGGAGGGAAGGCAACTAGTCAACACTGCCCGTTGCCAACTCTTGGGGTACTTTTTTATCAACGAATAATGCCCTCACCGGTTGAAAGGGTGAACATATTCGGTGACAGGGATTCGAACTCGCGACTCTCAGATTGCGAGTTGAATACTTTAACTATAGAGCTGCAACGACAAAATATATTAAAATTGACATTACTACAACCAGTGATAAAGACATTTTTACTCTTGATCAAGAACGACTGGAAACACGTACAGTAAAAAGCGAGGGAAGATTTGCCACACTGGAGGTTTGAAGTCATATGTAAAAAAGTGAAGAAAGAATGGACTTAAAGCAAATATTATGAAGTTCAGTCTGAAAATGATTATATTACTGATTATACCAATAAATTATTTAAGGGTTTCTGTGACAATAAAAGGTGTTTATATATTTAAGTAAGTACATGCTTTATCTACAGACTTCATTATAATGTGTTTTGTGTGTATGTGTTTTTCCCGAAACGTTCAACTCTTTCGTTCAAGCATTGAAATTCCTCATAGAAATTCTTCTTTCTGTTGTTCCTATACTTAGGAAATTGGTTTATAAATACAAATTTTGCCATTCCGTGTTAGAGCAGATAAACTTGAATTTTTTTCACAGTATTTTTTTGTTTTTCTGAATATAGTACCAATAATGTTTTACAGGCACTTATGATACTTCAATGGTAACCAACATATTTTAGATTGTAGATGCTCCCTTGATTAATTTGAGGGCTTTAAACGCTAAACATCGGGGTTCGTTTTTTGATATCCATTGGGGACACGGTATAGATACCCAATTCAATACACACAAACTACCTTTTAGCTGTATCTGGCTAAAACATCTTCACCTCATCACCCATACACCATGGCTTTGTGATTAGTGCACTAAGCTCGAATTCATTTTGTTGTTAAAACTATATGGAATTGTAGAAGCAAAAAATTACACATTATGAAATGTGTAACAAATGTAGAAACTATATGAATTTGTATTGTTTTTTTCCTTTCCATTCCATTCATAACATGTATATATCATAGATATTCAATTGTTCTCTACTTTTTTAATTGCAAATATATTTAAGAATAAAATATGTATTGATCAGCTTCTATTTCCGAGTGCTGTCTTTCAATAAAATGCTACAATACTAAACGACATTCATTTCTTTCTCTCTTTAAATATGTATATTCATGTAATGGGTGCTGTTTTGGTAAAGAACAGACATGGATACCATGATTAATTAAGAGAAGACAAACAGATAAATATTTGCTGATCCTGACAGCCCTAATTAATTGTACATTTTATTGACAAGAACCCTAATTGATTGCACATTTTGTTGACGAGAGCACTAACTTTTGTTTGAAACAAAATTTCAAACACCACTATATAAACACGGACTCTACATTTATTGATAATTAATATGTAAGATTTATAAAGATTTGATTACTGCCAATTAAAAAGAGATATTTATTGTGAGAAAAGAAAGTACAAAGAAGACTATTTGTGCTATCTAATGATACACGTAATACAATAAATAACATGTTTAGCGTTGCTTTACACGTTGATAAATTTGAGAATATATATACGAATATTATAAAATTTCTTCCTACTTTCAGTCATCTTCAATTAAAATCTTTCTACCGTCGCTTGTACTTACCAGATGGCGCTACAATATTTTATAATTTTTTTTTTTTTTTCCTGTATAACTTCCGCTATTCGGAGTTTTGTTTTTAAACATTGAACAAAACGAAGCAATTGTCAATTAAACTTACTGCCTGGTAACCCTATATAGCCATGAATATTACTAAAGAAGAGATTGTTTGTATGAAGTTAAGCACAAAGTTGCACAATGGACTATCTGTACTCTGCTCACGAAGGTGGTCGAAATCCAGTTGCTAACGTTGCAAGTCCGCAGACATACATACCACTGTGCTATTGGGAAGAAATGAAGAAACTAATTATATTGGAGTATAACAACAGTACACCTTTATTAACTTCGTGTTTTAATACGTCCTTGAAGAAGAAAGGTCCACCTTTCGAAAGCGCTCGAGTTATAGGGTTTTATTCATTCTTATCAAGACTGCTTGAACCTACATGTTTCCCTAACAATAATTAATACAGGTGTTGTTACTTTGATTTATTACTCTGCAGAGGAAAATAATTTCCCAAGCACTCATTTTAAATCTTATTTGCTAATAAGCTATTACGAGGGAAAACAAAACTACTATGACATTCTTTGCAAACAATTTCATAAATAGAAACTGAATATTTTACAAAATAAGTGAAGAAAACAGTTACAGTCTCTTTATGTTAATATGTCAAGGCCGAGTTAACCCTAAACCAAAGGTATTTCTGAAAATGTAAAGAGGGGTAGATGGTTGTGTTTTTCTTATAGCTAAGCCACATCAGGCGATTTGCTAAGCCGACCGAGGAGAATCGAACAGATGATTTTAGCGTTGTAAATCGGTAGACTTACCTCCGTGCTAGAGAGGGGCGAAGACGTGTGAACAACATAAATATTAAACAATATTTAAAAACCACAACACAATACGATCGCTCAAAAACACCTAAAGACCAATTATTTGAAACATCCTACTTAGATATTGTCCAAAGTATATTGAATTAAAAAGAACAGCAACAAAAATTCACTATAATACCAATCTACTGGCCCGGCATGGCCAAGTGGTTAAGGCACTTGACTCGTACTGTGAGGGTTGCGGGTTCGAATCCCCATCGCATCAAATATACTTGCCCTTTCAGCCGTGGGGGCGTTGTAATGTGACAGTCAATACCGATTGATAAACGAGTAGCTCAAGTGTTAAAGGTGGGCGGTGATGACTAGCTGCCTTCTCTCGAGTCTTACACTGCTAAAGTGGGGACGGCTAGCGCAGATAGCCCTATTATAGCTTGCGCGAAATTCAAAAACCAAACCTAAGAAGAAAACGCACACAACTACAAAATCTAAATATTTGAAATCACTTGCTGTTTTAAGAATTGGATGAGCCACTTTTGATGATGTCTGTTAGAGGATCTCAGGCGGATCATATTCCTTCCTCAGAGAAAAAAAAAAAAACAGATTGAATTTCAATGTATTTTATTATAAACTTTAAACTTGACGTCGAGGGAAGTCTTCAGTAAAAACATTCTTTACGATGCAAGTTAACCTTAAAAACAAAAAAGTAATTTGAGAAAACCAGTCTATTCGACAGCTTTCTACCAGTTAGTGAAAATTTATTTTTTTGGCATCAACAACGACAATAATAATCACTTCCGATAATAAAAAGTTATACTTTAGTTAGTACGTTATAGCAGGCAATAAAAATATAATTTATAGCTAAAGTTAAAGATAAAAGCTAATGCCACGGAGTTGTATTCATGCCATCTTATTCTGTAAGCGAAGAAGAAGCTAAATTTATAAGTTATTTTATGGACAAAAACTGCAAACAGATATCTATATCGAAACCACAACATTCTATAAGCTAGGAAACAATTATCTTTATAGGTTCCTTTATGGTTAAGAACTGAGGCCATGATTGAAGGTGACAACTACACAGTGAATCAGAATCTATCTTTTGATATTCTAAAATTAGTCGAGTTTATATGAGATGATATATAAAGCAGATATATGAACTAACAGACTGGTAACTAAAGCATGCCTATGAGCTAATATGATGTAAACTAAGCCTATCTATGAACTAATATGATGGAGAATAAAATATTTGTCGGGACTAATGACATCAATAAAGCAGGTAGAGTTTATGATATTTATGAAATCTTAATATACAGGCTTGACCAAAATGTTTGCATGCTTTGTAACAACAACAAAAAAACATGGAATACGAATACACTTAGTGTTATCAAACTGAGAAATGTATATTACATTAAATATCTAGATATTTAATTTGTTAGGCTCTACGAACATCATGGAACGATTTATTAGAACGGCAAACAATTTTATCCGACACATGTAGAAAGATGTGTAAATCAGTATTTCTCTTGTCAGACAAAACCTTACCAGAACATATATAACAACAAAGTATTATAAATTGTATTTAAAACCTTATAACAGTTCATATTAAACATTCCGTACTTAGTTAATCTTTCTCCTACTCTAGTAACCTTTGCACGATCTCAACGAGGTTATTGGTGTAACCTACTGCTGCCACTCAACTACTGTAGCTGTTTTATGGTAGTTTAAGGTTGTTTTAGCGACCTCTTGCTAGAGTTACTCCTGTACAATACTTGCAGTGTGAGCAGTAGCGTTATTATCCTGGAACGCAAAGTAATTGCTAAGCTATGTCCTAGCATATAGAAAAAATATGGTCTCCACGTGATGTCTGCAGAAAGCACCATTGACGTTTCCCTAGAGGATATGAATAAACAATTTTTCCACATTATGAACTGCCCAAACATATACTGCACTGCCTTCTGTGTATTCCCTGTGGGGAAGACAGTCTTCCTTCATCGTTTCTTCTGGCAAACCACGAAATCGAATCCTACCGTCAACATTAGCAAACCAAAAACAAGATTCACCTGAAAAGATTACGTATCGCCAGTGTAACTAACTGCAATTTGGCATGCTGTCTTGACCAAGTAACACAGTGACGGTGGTGAATTCTGGTTAGTGTCGGATCACAGATAGCCTTTTTTTTTATGCAAAATAACCTTGTTTGGTCAGTTTTCTATTCACTGTTCCTCTGAATACCCAAGAATGAATGTATTTATGTCATTTCTGTTGTAAGGTGTTGCAAGACTTCTTTCAACCTTGACGTCAACTTGATAAAAACAAGGTTATATCGGACAATAGTTTTTCAGCGCTTACTAGTAGACTGTCCTAGAACATCGTTAATAGTCCTATGGCTAGTTGGTTGGTTGTTTGGCATTTTATGGCGCAAAGCAATTAGGCTATCTACGCCAAACAACTGGTAAAAAATTAAATATAAAGTAAAATTATTAAAATTTATAAAAAGGAATCATGTTGAAACAAGTCCAATTTTTGAATTAAGAACTTAAATAATGTTGAACAGGCCAATGACCCTTAAAAAACTAAAAACATTTGTAAGGTGGACAGTGTTACCATCGCTAATGACACTGACCAGCGTCAGTGGTAAACCTGTGGGCAAAACATGTGTAAAATGATGCCACCGTTCAGAGTCGTAACGACTGCACGACAGTAAAATGTTGAGTATTGTGACTTGAGTGTCACACAGACCACACATTGGTGCATCGTTCCCAGATAAAAGAAAACGATGAGCTGAAAAACTGTGACCAATGTGTTTTCTAGTTAGGACAACTTCTTCTCTCCGATCCTTACGGAAACAACACAGCCAAAGTTCAATAGAGGGTTTTTTCTGGAAAAGCTTGTTTCCACGTTTATCGCTCCAAGTCTACTGCAAACTGGCACTGAACCGAGCCTTGAATACAGGGCTGTAGTCCATGTATGGAACAGGCACAGCAGTGATAACGCTAGAGCAGACAGTTCTAGCTGATGTATCAGCGAGCTCGTTTCCGCCAATATCAACGTGGCCTGGTATCCAGAAAAACAGGATAGAAGTAGATGTTAAAGCAAAATGAGCCAGTCGGTTTTGAATATCGGCGAGAACAGGGTAAGAACTAATGTGAAGCGATCACAGGACCAGTAGAGAGTTAAGCAAGTTAGTATAAATAGTACAATTTGAGTACTGCTTAGCTTCTATATGATCCACGGCAAGGGAAATGGCGTATAGTTCGGCAGTGAACACAGAAACTGTTGAGGGGATTTTGTGCGCAATCACCGAACCACAATAAGCCATGGCAGAGCCCACAGAATCACCTGATTATGAAACATCCATATGAATTGGAATGGAAAGATGGTTCGAAAGATGTTCAGCAAATAAAAGATGGTACTTCCAGTCGGGAGTATCCGCTTTTCTCAGATAACTCAAAATAAGGTCACACTTGGAGATGATAATAAGCCGTGGTGGGATGGGCTGACCAGTGGATACTGCAATATCATCCAAGGACAGACTCAATTCATCCAACTGCGCCTGGATATGAAGGTCAAAAGGAACAATGGTAGATTGTCTGTTCTGAAAAAAGCATCGCTTATTGAGAAAGGAAAACACAAACCCAGGTGGGATGCTGTGGTAAGGATCGAAGTTTTGAAGCATACAGTAAAGATAGCTGCAAACGGCAGAGGTGTAGAGGAGGTTCATGAGACTATATGTACAAACTCTAGACTGAGGAAGTGTGGAAAGCTCCCGTGCAGAGACGAAGACCCTGATGATTAACGTGGTCCAGCATCTTCAAGGCCAAGGTCCTGGCAGAGCCATAGACCAGAGACCCACAATGCAGTTTCAATTGAATGAGAACACGATATATCTTTAGCATAGAACATCAATCTGTTCCCCAAGAGGTGGAAGAGAAGACACAGAGGATGTTCAGTCCTCTTGTACATTTGGCACGTAGCTGCTTGATGTGTGGTATAAAGGTCAGCTTGCAGTCAAACATAAACCCCAAGAACTTTGCCTCAGAGACTATGGGAAGTACAACTTCACTGACACAGAGTTCAGGATCGGGGTGATCGCGGCAAAAATGTATGCAAACTGTTTTAGAGAGAGAAAAAGTAAAACCATTTGCTGTGATCCACTTCAGTAAACGAATGAGGGCAATCTGCAGCTGCTGCTCAATAAACCTCATGGTCAATGACTGACAAGAGATCAGGAAGTCATCACCATAGAGTCCGTTTGCAACACTAAAAGGGGTTGTCCAGTGATGGCATTAATCTTTATACTGAAAAGTGTGACACTCAAGACAAAGCCCTGAGGGATATCAAGTTCCTGTTGGAAAGAACGAGAAATTGTCGAACCCACACCAACTTGGAATCGCCTGCACATTAAACATTTTTAATAAAAATTGGGAACTGGCCACACAACTCAAATAAGTGGAAATCTTGCAAAATGCAATACCTCCACATAGTGTCATAAGCCTTCTAAAGGTCAAGGAATACTGACACAAAGATGTTCTCGCTTCAGAAAGACTTCTCTAAACGACGTTTTAAGTCAAATCAGATGGTTTACGGTGGAGTGTTGTAGTCGGAACTCACAATGGGTCGGCGAGAGGAGGTTGTTTGATTTGAAGAACCAAACAAGACGAGCATTAATCTTCTTCTCTAAGGTCTTACAGAGACAGCTCGTCAAAGCAACTGTATTGTAATTTGAAGGAATCTTGAGATCCTTCCAAGGCTAAGGGAAGGTAGGACAATATCCTGGCGCCACGCATCAGGTAAAGCATTCTCCTGCCAGATTCGGTTAAAAATAACCAGAAAAATAACAAAAGAAGCTGGAGAGAGATGGCGCAGCATCTAGTAGTTTACATAATCAGGTTCGACCGATGTACTGCCAGACTGATGAAGGTCCAGCTTGTATTCCACCAGTGTAAAGGGAGATTATAGTCATAGAGACGATAAGCCCACAAGGAAAGAGGCGATCACTCTCCCTGAGTCTTGATGGCTAAGAAGTTGGAGGATGAAGCAGAAGTGCTAAATACCCGGCAAAATATTTTACCGAAAGTATCGGCAATGCTCTGGGCATCAGCAACTTCTTGGCGATTAGAGAGAAAGATTGAAAGTGGGACAGAATTATACAGCCCACTGACCTTCCAAATCATGTCCGAAATGGCTTTGGAACTGGTGGTAGAAGAGATGTTGGTTGTGAATTTAATCGAACATTCCTTCTGGCTTTGACGTCTTACCTGCCAAGTATGTACACGGGCCCTCTGAAAAGCGATGTGGTTCGAAAGTGTGGAATACCTACGAAATGTATCCCAGGCCTGTTTTTGAGCTTTCTGTGCCCTGTGGTAGGCAGAATTCTACCACGGATGAGGATACCGTGAAAAACGTGTCGATGTTTTAGGAGTACATTGAACAGCTACCTGGATAATACAGTCAGTCATTGCTATCACGCAATCGTCTATCGATGGGTCGGCAGAATCAAGTTTCACGAGACTAGTGAAGAAGGACCAGTTGGCTTGATCCAGCTTCCACCGGGATACGCCTGTCCGGTGGCATCGACTACGGCCAGTTTCTCTCAAAATGATAGGAAAATGATCATTGCCCTGTGGGTTACTGTCAATCCACCATGAAAAGTGGAAAAATAGTGATGGAGAGCAGACTAAACGACTGACTAGATGCATGAAAATAAGTATAACAAGTATTGAAGAGAGAAAGGTTGTGATCTGAGAGCATACACTCTATGGAACGGCCCCTCTCATCAATATCAGCACCTCTCTAGAGGGGATTATGTCCATTAAAGTCCCCAAGGATTAAAAAGAGAGACTGCCACTGCTCAACGAGAGCATCAAGGCCTCATTGATCATAGATTTCTCCAGGAGACAGGTAGAGAGAACAAACAGTGATGGTACAACTCAAGGAAACACAGTTGGCTACGGCCTCCAAGGATGTGTCAAGTGGCAAAGACAGGATGGGCACATGCTGATCAACCAGCAGTGCTATCTCTTCATGCACTCACCTATCACACAACCTGTCATTTCTGTACAAGGAAAACTGCCGAAAGGTGACTGTATTGGTAGGTTTCAGAAATGTTTTCTGTAAGGAAAGACACACAGGATAGTAAGAATCAGTCAGTGCTTTGATGTCATCCAGATTAGGACGTAAACCTCAACAGTTCCACTGTATCAAAGTGCCCATTTTTACTTATGTATAGGCCAATTCGATTGAGAACCCTTCTATTTTCGACCACGTCTTTTTTATTTTGTTTATTCAAAGGAGGAGGCCCATCGACCTCCATGAATCCTGTCCTGGAACAATTGGACAGGTTTCTGTTGTTGGAAGAAAATTCCAGCGACTGAGGGCGTGAACAAATGATCGTTCTACATCTTGGGGCCGAAGAGAAATATGAACCCGAGGAAACGCTCGTACTCGGGACCAAAGGAAGTGGATCTGGGAATTTGTTGGAAGGAGCAGTAGGGACAGAGATGGGTGTTGAAATTGATTCATCACCTTTATTAACCATGGAGGGCAAAATACTTTTCACATGGTTTGAGAACGATTCTTTCGGAGGCATGGAGAGATCCGTCTGCACTCCCACTGTAGTAGTGGAACGAAGTGCAGCAGCATACGTCCGAAATGGAGTGGTGAACAGTAACTTTTGAGTCTCGGGGTATGGAATGTTGTGAACCGTTTTTAAACGCTGTGCCTTTTTTCTTCCACCCACCTAGAGCATGAACGAAAGTAAGATGGGTGAAAGCCAATACAATTAACATAATTAGGGTCTATTTCACACTCATAGGCATCGTGGTCCTTGCCACCGCAACGAGCACAGCCAAGAAACCACGACATGAGCGACCAAACCGCTGACATTGAAAACATCTGAGAGGGTTCGAAATATATGCCGTACGTTCCAATTACGATAAACTGCCTTGATGGTGGCAGGTGGAGGTAAAAATATAAACGTCAAAATTGGGACATTGGTCGGCATCATAATTCCATCTTTGCAAGTGAATATATGTCTTACCACAGAAACTCTTTGTGTGGAGAAATCAGCAAGGATATCTGATTTGGTGTTGTTCTTCAAATTCCTCTCAACAACAACACCTTGTGACGAATTCAAAGTATCATGGGGAGTAACCTAAATGGGTATTTCCCTAATGGCCTTCGATTGCAAGAGAAATTTACTGTGTTTAGAAGTGGATGTTTCTACTGATATGTCACCAGAACAAAGCTTTTTGACAGAGTTAAGAGAGTAAGCAAGTCTCTATAGTCTCTTCTGAGTAAAAAAGGGAGACATTTGCCCTAAAGATTTGTCTAATAAAGAATGTAATATCAGTAAATGAGGAACAGATGTTGAAGAGGTTGAATATTGTTGCTCAGAATCTTCAAAACGTGGTCGTTTACTAATGGTCTGTTTTTTTACTACTTTATTTTGATTTTGATTAAGGCGATCCACAAGAAAGAAATAATATTTCGGTGCCCGCTGACCTCACCGACAATGCAACCCTACGAGAGGACGCTCTACAGTGCCAAACAAGGGCACTGCAGCAATGCCAAAATTTCGTGAGCACAATACCCAAACACTAGCATTGGATACAATGTCAAAAATATTCATTGATAACATCAAACACTAGTACTTGGTTAACTGTACTCCAAATGGTCCAGTCGATTGACTCTGGGAGGGCTACCCCATGGCCGCCCGTCTACAAGAATTTAAGGCTGAAGTGGTGTGTTAGGGTTAAGCCCCTCAACCACCAAGATCCTCTCCTCTCCTTCACTGGTCACTACGCACGGCAAACACGAGGGTGGATGTTTAGATCCCAGAGGTGGTAAACTGAAAGAACATAACTTTCTCTGGGAGGTCCCCTCACCACGTACAGGAATCCACACCGAGGGGTATAGTCCTATGTAGAGTCTATCACCTCTCAACCACCATGATGCTCTCATCCCATTCACTGGTCGCCACATAAGGCAAACACGTAAGTGGATGTTTGGATCTCAGAGGAGGTAAACTGAAAGATCAGAACCTTCTCTGGGAGGTCCCTCACCACGTAAAGCAATCCACACCGAGGGGTATAGTACATCATATCTCAACCACCATGATCCTCTCCTATCCTAGAGTTATAGTTCTGTGACGTTTCTTTCAGGATTCTGGATACAGTACGTGAGAGGTTCTCCACTGTTTGCTTCATACCATTTCTGGACAGTTAAAAAATTTGACGTCCTCTAACTTGTGGCACGTGGCAAAACATGGCTCTACACCAAGTACAGAGAAACTGTCTGAGCAAAACCTGGATATGTTTCGAAAAAATTAAACCAAAAGCACATCCTTTTATACAAAACAGATATGTATGTGTGTTTTATCGATCAAATGCTCAAAACAACTTAAGCAGACCATAATAACAACTCATACTTGTTTATTGGATTATACACTACCTTTTTTGTTACTAAGTATTCATTCAGTAACTACTCATTGCATATAGACAGTAATATTAATATAGAGCAGTATGTCAAAAAACGTTGGCCACAATTGTATGTGAGCTTACTTTTTCACACTCTATACATATAAAAATAAAAGGTGCCCATATATATGTATATATATACAAATAAAAATATGATGGGATAATTTCCATACATTTAGCTGCATACAATCTGTCCCCTCTGAAACAGCGGTAACTCTTCGGATTTACAAAGCTAAAATAAGCGGTTCGATTCCCCTTCAGCGCGTTGTAGCTTTGCTATAAAAAGAGAACACATACAGTCTTGGAAAGCATACTTCTTTCCATCAACTGACATTGTTTACTTTCCTGTAATTACTTCAGTAGTTTGTTATAACTATATTTTCAGAATCGAAATCAGTTCTCGTATTAAGATTTAAGAAATAAACACCAACGTTTACATATATTCGTTTCTTCCGCGGGAAAATTTTCACTTTGTGTCGCATTAAATGCAAATTATTGATGGTAATGTTTACTTTTCAGCGTAATATTAGCTATTTTTGTAATAAAACAGCCACCAGTCTAGTATTGTAAGAATGAGATAACATGTTACTCCTTTTTTGTCAGGAAATGAATATTTTTATAACTATCCTTTAAATGTTACTCATAAGTAAACAGAATATGAATGTTTTCAGGATGAATTTAGTTTAACATCCTCCTTACGAGCCAGTGTGGAACATTTTTCTTGATAAAAAGAAAGGCTGCCTAATCTGTTTTTTTATTTAAACTGAAATTTTTTGAACATTTTTATCGGCTAAATAGAAGTCATTTCCTGCACTCTATTAGGTGTGGCTGCAAAAAACTGCTTTGAAGTGGTAAGGTGACTGAAATGTGACACCATATCACGAGCTTAACGGCCAAGCACAAGCAGCGAGGACGTCTGAAAATGACATACAAAAGTATTCATGATTTGTTTAAAACCACCTTGGTAGATTTTGTGTAGCAAACCGAGTACAATATTATGTCTGTAGCTACCTTCAAAGTGTTACTGTCTACTAATCCTACTCCTGACTATCGTGATGCTTCGACCTTCCACACTGAATCACATGTAAAATTATTCGTATCCCAGTTGAAAGCTAAACACAAAACATGTGATGGTCAAAGCATCAAGGGTTGAAAACTGCTTAATTAATGATGCTGAGAATGTGCCTTTATTGATATATATGTAATGAATTTACTCCCAACGGTTAAACTTTAGCACTTGCTAGTATGGAGGCTTGAGGATGCTGTATTTCACTTAAAAATTTATTAGTTAACAAACGAAAACTTGTCTCAAAGTCGTGTCGTAGAGATACGTCCAAACCCGCCCTCTTTGAACGTTTCCGGATCGAACTTACTTTTAATACTTTTAAGATAGCCATAGGCTCCAGAGGGATGCCATAAAAGCATGATAAATTAGAGTATAACATTTTATGACTTGAGTAAAATAGTGAAGAATTATCAAGTTCAGTTAGGAAGCAATATTGTCAAATTTATCTTTAAGATTATAAATTACTTCTAGTGTCCGAGTGAGACTTAGTCGTTAGCTTGGCGAGCTACAAGTCAAAGAATCCCGGGTTCGAAACGTGTAACTGCTAAGTATACGCCTCGCATATTTAGCTGTAGATGCATTCTTATAGGTTAAATCGTTCGACTCATAATGTGAGGGCCGCGGGTTTAAATCTTTGTCGCACCAAGCATGCTCGCCCTTTCAGCCGTGAGGGCGTTATAAAGTGACGGTTAATCCCACTATTCGTTGGTAAAAGAGTAGCCCAAGAGTTGGCGGTGGGTGGTGATGACTAGCTGTCTTCTCTCTAGTCTTACACTACTAAATTAGAGACGGCTAAAGCAGGTAGCCCTCGTGTAGCTTTGAGCAAAATTCAAAAACAAACAAACAAACAAGCATTCTTATAATTAAAGTTAATGGGTTCAAAACGCTAAACATATCTATTATGGCGACGGGTGCTTTTATTGCCTTATCTCTAGTCAGTAGTTTAAAATAAGGGATAGCTAGCTATATATGGATCTTAGGGTTCACATACCTGGTCTTTGTATCTCCCTTGATCCTAAAATACTGGGTGTTATAGTCGAAAATTACAATTCCATTACTTGTAGCCTGTTATATTTAATATCATTATTATTTTTGGAGGCGAAGCGCTTTTAATCCTGTCACTAGTTTTTGCTTAAAATCACCAATATTCTATCTTTAAATTTCGTAGCTGTCCAATACACACATTTTCATTATGACGTACCAGGAGTGACATTAGTGTGTATAAAGTGTAAATCTGTAGTTTGTCCTTGGAATATTATTTAAACACAGTGATATACAGGCCTAAATTGTTTGCTTATATTTATTGTAATATTCACACCTATAGATAAAAGTAAACAGGTTAACTCTTAGTAAATGGTCTGCAGACAAAAGTAAGAATTTTTTTGTTTTGGAATTTCGCACAAAGCTACTCGAGGGCTATCTGTGCTAGCCGTCCCTAATTTAGCAGTGTAAGACCAGAAGGAAGGTAGCTAGTCATCACCACCCACCGCCAACTCTTGGGCTACTCTTTTACCAACGAATAGTGGGATTGACCGTCACATTATACGCCCCCACGGCTGGGAGGGCGAGCATGTTTAGCGCGACGCGGGCTCAAACCCGCGACCCTCGGATTACGAGTCGTACGCCTTACACGCTTGGCCATGCCAGGCCTCAAAAGTAAGAAAACTAACTTTTAGTTTAAGGGTATACAGACATAGCTTACCAAACTAGCCCTTATTTTAATGGTCTACGGGCATAATTAACCAAATTACCTCTTAGTTTAATGGCCTACAAAAACAAGCAATCAAACTAACCCATACTTTAATGATCTATAGACGTATGGAACGAGGTTAACCCATAGTTTAATGGTCTACAGACGTAGGTTGTTAAGTTAACGCTTGATTTAATAGTTTACAGACAAAGGTGAATATGTGTCTGTGAATGACAGTTTCATAAATTTTAGTACTATGTTTACTCCTACATTATTTTCACACATGCTGTGGTAATCATATAACGCTTTAGAATATAGGTCTGACTTCTACAGCGTTGTTAGGTTCGCCATTTATTGCACACTATCTTATTCAGGTTTAATCTGTCTAACATTGTGTTATATTTTAATAGCTTGTCATTTGCTCTACATTCAGTTAGTACCGTGCAATATTGTAAACACGTTTACAGTTTAATTTTCAATTTTGTCTTTATTTTGACACAAGCAGCCTTCTAACTGGGAGCTATTATGCTGTGTAAAATAATTTTGTTTATTTCCTAAAACGTAACTGATCCTGCAAGACTGATAAAAAATTGGTCCTTTTCTAAAACGGAATCATCTAGGTTTTAAGCATGAGTCGTATGTAAATTAGAAAATACAGAATGTGCTAGTCATATGGTTTGTAGACCATAACAATGATCGTTACACGTACTGCGTTCACGAATGTTTACGATTTACAGGCACAACTTTTAAAAAACAGGAACGAAACGTGTACATAAACACGCTTTTAAAGGCATTATATTAGCCAACATGTACCAAACATATACAAAAGCGCGTATTAACAGAAACTACATTGATGAATGCATTTTTAGTGTGTGAGTGTGTAAACGTACGTGTACAGGCAGTGGTGCTTAAGAGAACGTGCATCATTGTTTTCTATATACACATACAGGCCTAGAAAAACAATACGGGTATAAGGATACGGTTGTATTTAGGTTTAGTTTAGTTGGTCTTGCGAAACCATTTTATTTATTGTATACTTGTGCATACTGCGGTAAAAGAAATATTCGTCTCCTAAAATGACGTATTACAAGATAATACGACGCCCTCTTTTTCTTACAGTTGTCCATGACGTGAAGCCATTTTAATAGCAAATTAATCCTTTAGATAATTTTGTCACTTTCACACACGAGTTGTTTTGTTGTTACTCTTGAAGACAATTAATAGAGTGAATAACAATTTGACATTTTCTCGTGGGTGTAATGTTTATATCTTTGAATTAATAATACCCATAAAAATATCAGGATTTACAAAACTGGTTTTGTTAGTGTTTATCTTTAACTATATTGAAAATAGAGGTGTCAACTCGAACAGCGTGTAAGACAAACGCAAGTTTGTATTTTTTGCCCCCCAATGGCATACGGTATGCCTGTGGACTCACACCACTGGAATCCGGGTTTAGATACTAGAGCACAGAGAGCCCACTGTGTAACTTTGTGCTTAATTCCAAAAAACAACAACTTGTATTTGTTTGTTTTGAATTTTTTCCAAAGCTATGCAAGAGTTATCTTCGCTAGTCGTCCCTAATTTATCAGTGAAAGACTAGGGGAAAGGCAACTAGTCATCACCACTCATAGTCATCTCTTGAGCTACTTTTCTTTACCAATGAATAGTGTGATTGACTGAAACAATATAATGCCCACAACGGATGAAAGAGCGAGTATATTTGGTGGGACGGGATTCAAACCCGCGACACCTCAGATGCGAGTTGAGCGTCCTCACCACCTGGTCATGCCGAACCCGCGAGTATGTGAAAATGATGTGAGTTCTCTTTGAGTTCACGTTCAAAACAAGGATCAGATGTGATACTTTGTCAGTAAATTTAAAATAAGTGAATACGTTCCAGTGAGGGGTTGTTTCTCACATGCTTCGGTACTATATTATGTAGAAATTTTTTTTTAAGATTAAACACAACTTTGCCATATATGACAAACTTTGACAAAGCGGTTGAACACTTTACAAGATGTACAACTGACATCTCTAGATTGTGCAGGAAACTATTGATAAAAATATTATCATAGGGAAATCTATGTTTCTGTTTAAATACTTTCCTTTTCAGTTTTATTTTTTCATTGGTCTCAGAGTCCGTAAAATTTTCATTGATACCGAACTTTGTACAATGTTAGTCATTCATCCAAGAAGTTGTGTCTTATCCTAAGCCTCTAAGTGCCACGCCTACCACTTCTATTGTATACAAACGAGTTTCACGGTTTTCGATCATAAGAACTTCCAATGGTTGGATAGAAACCAAAATGAATTGACAACAAAACTTCGTGTAACAATGACCATAATAAGAAAGTAAAGGGCAGAAGAAAAAGTCAATTGTTGTACTGACGTCTTTTGTATCGTTTCGTTTCGTTTCGTACTGTAGTAATTTCACACTGTTGATACGTCAGAAAAGTGATTTGAACATACTGCATCTTTGAGTCAACGTTTTTGTCTTGATGCGACAGAGCAAAGGCTAACTGAACCCTGAGATAAGACAATAAATACTGCGATTGTTTTAACATTACCCGGAGATTTTAAAAGAAATACTGTAATTGTGTTTCGCAGTTCTGACAAACTGCTGATGCTATCTGTCGCTGTCCTTTGTTTTAAATTACACAACGGAGGGAAAGCAGATAACGTTAGTATATTTGCTATAGTTACAAAATATAAATACAGGTTTTCTTTTAAAATATCGGGGTACTGTGATAACAATCACAATATTTATTGTGTTCTTTTATTATTGGAGCTTAGAAATAAAGAAAGGATCTTTTATACATGAGCTATCGCTAACTTCGGTTTCAATTAATTCCTATTATAATGATGGAAATTGTGTTCAGTAAAGATATCTGACTGAGAATCACAAAACAACTGAGAATCACTAAGAAACAACATGTTAGAGATGTTAGTACAGAAGAATTACCAAACAACCATGTTCGGTAGAGATATCTGACTGAGAATCACCAAACATTCATGTTAGGAGATTGTGTTCAGTACAGATATCTCACTGAGAATCACCAAACAACCATGTTCGGAGATTGTGTTCAGTACAGATATCTGACTGAGAATCACCAAACAACCATGTCAGGAGATTGTTCAGTACAGATATCTGACTGAGAATCACCAAACAACCATGTTCGGAGATTGTGTTCAGTACAGATATCTGACTGAGAATCACCAAACAACCATGTCAGGAGATTGTATTCAGTACAGATATCTGACTGAGAATCACCAAACAACCATGTCAGGAGATTGTATTCAGTACAGATATCTGACTGAGAATCACCAAACAACCATGTTCGGAGATTGTGTTCAGTACAGATATTTGACTGAGAACCATCAAACAATCATGCTATCGTGCCTTTTCTAATAATTATTTTTGACATATCATCTAACAACTCACCTAAACGCCCTGTATTCAATCTCACTAAATTTCAGACTTAAAACGGATGTTGTTTTATTTTCTATTTGTATATTGTTAAGGTATAAAATAGTAATTTTCAGAGAAAATTATGAACTTCTTTAGTTACTGGAAACTTTATTCTAACAGTAAGGCGCCAAATATCTGCAAAACGTCTTTGTCAAATATATATATTGAATACCAATTGTAAAACATAACTTTTGAGGGATGGGTATTTTTAATGACAAAATTAGAAAGTAGAATGTAATCCTTTACCGGGGCACATTAAAGTCTAGCAAAATTTAAAAATTGAGTTAAAAAGCAATTGCGGAAGGATGCTGTAGCAATTTTTCAGAGGAACTTTTAAGTTGTAAGAAGGGAAGATTAGGAAGATAATATTTGAATAAAAATTAATTATTACTAGCAGAACCTTGAGGGAGTGACAGGAAGGAAATAACCAGTGACAAATTCCCCATACGTAAAATAGTAGTGAACCGTCTTATTTATACAATGAGCAGTTGGTGCTAAAAATATTCAAAATTATAACAAAAAATTGATACACAGTAATGAATAATAGTAGGGTATAAAATAAAAGTGTTTTCTGAAAATCGGTTGGGTCTCTGTGGTTAATGGTTCGAAATTAGGGATAGCGTAATGACAAACGCTCTGTGATAGGACTCCATAGCTGCAGGAAACATTTGTTTGTTTGTTTGTGAATTTCGCGCAAAGCTACACGAGGACTATCTGCATTAACCGTCCCTAATTTAGCAGTGTGAAACTAGAGGAAGGAATTATCACCACCCACCGCCAACTCTTGGGCTACTTTTTTACCAACGAATAGTGAAATTGACCATCACATTATAACGCCTCCCACAGAGACACGGCTTAAAGGTCGAGCATTTTGGTAGGATGGGGATTCAAACCCGTGACTCTCAGATTTCGCGTTGAGCGCCTTAGCCACCTGGTCGTGTCGGACATGATGAAACGGAGGAATAAATGTATGTAGGAAAGTCCGAGGCGCGAAAAATTATTTGTTTGGAACATTCTACAAGAACTTTTCTTAGTACTACGAACAAAGATAAATAACTGAAACGTGTTTTTGGTTGTTTTATTTTAACTAAATCAATCAATAAATAATAAAGACAGAAAACAACGAGTAAGGAGCAGAACCAGAAGTTTTGCTATTTGCAGGGCGTGAAATTTAAAACAAAAAGTATAATTTACTAAAACATTTAGCCTGGCATGGCGAAGCGTGTTAGGGCGTGCGACTCGTAATCTGAGGGTCGCGGGTTCGCATCCCCGTCGCACCAAACATGCTCGCCCTTTTAGCCGTGGGGGCATTATAATGTGACGGTCAATCCCACTATTCGTTGGTAAAAGAGTTGCCCAAGAGTTTGCGGTGGGTAGTGATGACTAGCTGCCTTCCCTCTCGTCTTACACTGCTAAATTAGGGACGACTAGCACAGATAGCTTTCGTGTAGCTGTGTGCGAAATTCAAAACAAAAAACAAACAGCTATCCGCAGTTGAACTAATTTAAATTTCAAGAGAAAATGTATTTGAAATATAATAATTATCAAAGCACAAATATAGAGATTACCGCTGGGAGGACATAACCAGATCTTTAATACGTGTTAAGTCAGAGTTATTTACATTATTGATAAAGTTGAGGAACACATTAGCGGCTGTAGATTTATCGTTTCCTACAAATAGGTTATTTTCTGTATTTATCGTGGTGTAAGACTCTGTTAGAGCTTCAGTTCGCTTAATGACTTTTTAATATAATAAAAAAATGAAATAAAATAAATTAGATAATTTATTATCTCATAAAAATTAAATGAAGATTTTGAAAGAACGCTGAGAATTATATTCTTTGTAAATACACGCCATTTGAATTAGTCGAAAATGTAGAAGACCAGTTTACCTATCTAGCCATCCAAACGAGTTTAAATTATATTTGCTATATAGTAATAACGAGAGGGCGTTCCCAAAAATATTGGGATATAGGTAGACATATTGATCAGATGGAGTACTCCCGGAGATTTAAGAGTTGGCCACGCCCATTACATTAAGTTTAACAGTCTTTTTCTCTTTGTTTTAAAAAGCAATAATAACGTGTAAATGTATCTCGGTTGTACATTTAGGAAAAGAAGATTTAGACCCTGATGCTACACGTTTATTTTATGTTAATTACATAAAACAGTATGGTAACAGGGAGTACAATAATGGGTTTTCACTTTTAAATAGTTAGTTTGTTTTAATATCCAATAACAAGTGTACAGTTTGAATTATTACAATAAGTGATCAGAGTGTGGCTGGAAGTATATATTACATTTTTCTGGGACTGAAGCTGTTAGAAAACGTTAAGTTTCTGATCCACGGGGGGTCAACGGTAAGTGTACGGATTACATCGGAACAATCCACAATTGTGTAGTTTTTGCCTCAAGTAAACAACAAAAAACATCAGTTTTTCATCAGTTAACCCTTTTTCTTACGCATACAAAATTTATTTATTGGTGTTTTATTTGAATAATTTTTGCCATTTCATGCAAGAGAGTACTTAAGCCACATGATAGACAGAAAGATCGTACATATTATGATTTCTAGAGGAAAAAAAAATTTGTACGCTTTGAGGCAGTGGCTTCACTTGTGGTATACAGGAATGTCATGTCCTATAACATCTATAGTGATATAATTTCTTTCTAAATATTGATTATTTAGTTTCAGTACTGTCGTAGCAGCAACACGTGGTCGGAGGTGTTCAATATTATCTTGTTATAGGCTCCTCAGTCCTTTGTTCTTTTGTTAGATGACAAATTCTGCCCTCAGGGATATTGCAGTACATCTTGAACCTGGATTAAAGCTACTTAGAAATAGAATAACCTTCGCATTGTGACGTCAATGATTCTTATTGCTGATCAATGTAACGCTGCACACTGAACAAAGAAAGAAAGCCGGCGTTTAGAATCTAGACATTGACTTTGTATTTGTTCCGTTCCCAAAAAAACTATTAGAAGTTAGATCAGCACTTTAGTGTTGAGATAATCCAGTTCGCTGAAAGGAGATATTGAGGATTAATGTTTGCATAACTCGGAATAAGGCCTGTTCATTTTAATACATAGGTACATCCTCAGTTTTCAGTGTTTTGTATCGGATAAAATAAGGTTTTGGACATTTTATTCGAAATATTTACACTGCTTTCACACTAACTCCGAAAACTCGGCCAAATACTCTCACATGGGAAGTTAAATTAAATCACTGAGTTGAATTACTGAATAGAAAACGTTTTAGGAAATCAATTTCATGTGAAATTACTACACACATACATAAATAAATTGTCCTAAGGCTACTGCCTGTTTGAAAAACTAAAAGAGCAATGCTACCGAGAAAATTAGGAGACTTTCGAAGAAGGCATGTTTTATATGAGCTTAAAAAATTTCGTTAGCTTCTCTTAACACAAAATTATCTTCCTGATAGCATTAAAAAGTGATGTCGAATGTAATATTTGACTATAAGAAATTCAATGACAATTTCTTGCAACTAAAACTGTGCATAAGAGTTGCATGAAAGTTTCTTAAACGTCTGACAAATTGCAAATAAAAACGAATCAGACTCGAAATAGGAAAAAGTATAATTTTACATTATAGGTAAATGTATGTAATAGTGTTCAACCAATAAACTATCATCCTAGTGGTTAAAAATTACAAAAAAAAACAGCTCGTCTAATGTAAGTTTTGTTTAATGATCTTTATAATGTTCATAGCAAAATTTAATTATTCTCAGAATTTTTTGTGTAAAACAACTGTGAGTTCTAAATTTTCTCAGTAATTTTGAGAACCATAAATCCTAGGATTCACGCCGAACATATTAACCACTAGGTCATACCCGAGTCCTGGTTTGTTTGTTTGTTTGTTTTGAATTTCGCGCAAAGCTACACGAAGGCTATCTGCGCTAGCCGTTCCTAATTTTGCAGTGTAAGACTAGAGGAAAGGCAGCTAGTCATCACCACCCATCGCCAACTCTTGGGCTACTCTTCTACCAACGAATAGTAGGATTGACCGTCACATTATAACGTCCCCACGGCTGAAAGGGCGAGCGTGTTTGGTGCGACGGAGATTCTAACTCACTACCTTTAAATTACGAGTCGAGTGCCCTAACCACCTGGCCATGTCAGGCCCGGGTCCTGGTAATAACTGACAATGACAAGTTGCGTACGTGAGAAATATTTCAAAAATGGAGTTAATTCCAAGCACTGCCAAAACAATGTATCGAAATATTTCTTTCAGACAGCAGTGAGAACTGATAAAATGAGGTTTAAATACTTGCTTATATTTATTTTTACGAAGGATAAAAGATTATGAGAGCAGAGCGGTTATCTTTACTGTGAAACTGTCAAATCGTCTTATTAATTTGTAGCTGTTTCAACCAACCCCTTAAGAACAACAAAGAAAATCAATAAACTAACACGTTCGGTGAAAATTCTTGAGAAAGATCATATAGACTGGTGGAATCTCGGTGATTAAACAGAATCTGTTTTTACAGTAGTTCTAAGATTACGATGTAATACAGGAAATTCGACGTCACGGGGCTACAAATTGCATCCAAAAGTAGATATCAACATTTGTTTTTCTTTGTCCGAGTTCCATATTTGCTACAATGCTTTTTTGTCATGTTTGTCAGTTGTATTCTTTACTAATTAATGAGAGTACGACTAAGTTAGTTGAAAACTGGCGAAGTTGAGACAGATTAATGTGTAACTGGTTCACTTGATATCAGAAATCTTTGTCGTAAAAAAAGCTGATGTGTTAACAAAATCGAAACTGTTTTTCAAGGGTTTAACATAACTTTTAAACTATACTATACAAACATGCATGTAAGAACGTTAAAGAACTAAGCAATTTAATGCCAAAATTAATTGTTTTCCTGGGCTTCTTGTTGAGGGATACTTTACTATCACCAGGTGACCACTTTGGAACCATGTTGGAAGGGTAAAAACTTTTTTTTTTCCTGTAGAAGAAAAACAACGTGCTGAGACAATGAGCATGTTTACATCCTCCGTCATCTTGATCACTAAACAATATATGACACTCCGCTAAGTAAAGTAATCCTATATTGGCACGCACTAGTAATGAGAACACGGCAACGTTGCTTCACACACATATTGGTAGTACAGTACTGTAGAGCAACTGGTGAACACTACGCCTGGTAAAGTAGTCCAAAAGTGTTTTAACACTCTAGTAATGAAATAAAGAGCCATTGTTTCAAAAATACTAGTAGTTATTAGTAAACAATGCACCTGTAAAACTGGTCGTCGATATTGGATCGCTGTAGTTACGGAACAAGGCAATATTATTTGGCAACTGGACAGTAACTTGGAGAACACTACATCTGGTAAGATAATCCAACAATATTTTAACACTTCAGTAACGAGACACGACAACGTTATTCGGTACATGGATAGTAACTGTTGAACACTCTAATAAAGAAATGACGCAGAGCAATGCAACGTATAATGGGAACCTTGTATATTTCTCTAAAAATCAGCTAGATTTCAAATAAAATGTATAGAAGTAATTGTTTAACTCCTTTTATAACTGTGAATATCTATAACCGAATAAAATCATTCGATAATTAGTTAGAAAAATTGTCTACTTGCCAAGAAGAGAAAAAGGAGATTCGAAATATGTGAATCAGATGCACAGAAACTCAACTAATTTAACATAAAATATTCTTATTCAAGTTTTAGCTAAACCTACTTTGTCCTTCTCCGACTTAATGATACCAATGTAATCATGTATACGTATAAACGTCTTTGAAGAAATATTCTACATTACACGACACACTCTGGAAATGTGGAATTAATACTCTCCATGCGAGTGTTCGTATCACAATTTATGTCGACACTCATGTTTTCGTAAACTATAAAATTCACCAGATCGCGAAATGTGCTTCAAAACTGCGTCAGTCATTGCATCAAATAACTTTTGAACAACAGGTCGACCACGAGAGTCTTCATCCGGGATTTAGTTACCGAGCATCGGCTGAGATGAAAGTGCATTTCCTCGGGTCTTTACAGTAGAGCGGGGAAATTAAACTACAGGCGCAGTCTTCACTGGAAAAATCTCTGTGTAAAATAATATACAATCGTCTATTAAAAAAGATAGTTTTCACGATCGTTCCCCTATCATTTTTTCTACGACAAAATAATGTTTAATAATTTAGAAAAAAGTCATTCTAGGCATAAAAACAAGTGAGTAGCAAAGCAACCCGCATAATACGAAGCTGTAGCGATTGATGTCATAGAATAGAATTTGTGAGGTCGAGGTTGGCACGCTAGCTGTGCAGTGTTGAGCCGTAGTCCTCGTAGAATGTCAAGTACGGGTTGTAACTCTCCTGCCCACATGTCTGAAACAAAATAAAAACATGCCACGTGACTAAAAGGTCACACAAAAGGTTTGTACTATAAAAACAATACGCCTGTTCCAAGAGATACAAAAGAAATTCAATAAACTATTTTCAACGTTAGTGTTTTCCACAAATATATTTGTAATTAGTCTTAGAATAAAAATAATAGTAAGTTGATTATGAAATGGATATGCAAAACGTACACATTATTTTTTGTCGTTTTTTGTTGGTTTTTTTTTGTAGAAAATAATAATAATGTTAGTAGGCGGCGATGGCGGAAATTTGAAATACTTTTTATATTCTTTGCCTGATCCCCTACGTTGTGTTTCAGCCCCGAGTCAAATAAATAAACTACTAACAAAACTTAAATAATTATTACACAACGTAATGATTTATTATTTATCTAAAGAGATAACGTTTCTAACATATAAAGGTGTTCGTTAATATTATTAATGGTTAGAAATGTTCTAATTTCTCTAACGTCGCTTGAATATTCTCAACGGTTACAAATGTTCTAATTATTCTAACGTCGCTTGAATATTCTTAACGGTTACAAATGTTCTAATTATTCTAACTTCGCTTGAATATTCTGAACGATTACAAATGTTCTAATTACTCTAACTTCGCTTGAATATTCTCAACGGTTACAAATGTTCTAATTACTCTAACGAAATTTCAGCATTCACAACAAACTGGTCACTGCGAGAAAGTTTTATCACGAGTGTGTATTGAGTACTGGAACACTAAAGAGCCAGGTTTGTGTTAATCACGATCATTACGATACTCACAATTAAAATTACTTACCCGCATATCACACAACGCATACCGGTAAAGAAGGAAAGTCTCTCTTTTGAAAGCGCTCGGGTTTCGTGTTTTATGATTCTACGCTATTTTTAGTATAACGCATGCATCCTTTATCTGGTTTTACAGTCTCATATTAGGGGGAATATTGAGAAAAACATATTAACAAAAATTAACTCCATACAGTTAGACAATCCAATGAGCATAACTCACAGTAATATAATTCATAAAACCCGAGATTAAAATTTTATAAATGTATATTGTTGTTTAATTTTATATCTATATATATATATACAAAGCTGTTTCTCTAAGTCGCTCATTAAAACACGTGCTTGAACACGTAACGCACGAAAGATCCAAGTTAGCATTTGTGATTTATGTATAAACGTTTAGCTCTATGTTAACGACTAAAATCTTTATTTAAATTAGAGATCAGTGAACGTTTCATGGAATAAAAATGTATTCGAATGAGGTTTACTTTTCTCTCTCTTTGTTATTTTGTGTGTGCAAAGCTACACAAAAGGCTATCTGCGCACAGTGGTTTCTAATTTTAAAATGATAAATTAAATATTAGAAGGAAGGTAGTTAGCCAACAATCCACACTGCTAATTGATGGATTGCCTTTTGATAATTGACAATACTCTTGTAACGGACCAACAACGTTAAAGTGCGGAAGACGTTTTTCCGGCAAACAGTACATGAACCGGGAATTCTCAGATTCACAGTCTGGGAACGTTAACCACTAGGCCAGGCTCGGCCCAAGATAAGAAGCATTGGAAATAATAAAATGTGGATTAAAAATAATCATTTTGTCATTTAACGAGTACAAAAAGTCCAAAACTCTTAAATATATAACATCTGTATTTATTAATGCGAATTGTCAACTACCGTTTTCGTTTTAACATGTTGCCTTAAACACAACAGCGTTTTGAGAATCTAGTTAGTTCGTGAAAAGAGTCACTTAGTGAGAGACTTTGTCTGAAGAAGTCAATGTTTATAGTAAACCTTTCGTCCAATATCATATATCGTTAACTATATATAGATTACACCTATCTGATCAGTACTATATCTAATTAGCTATCTGATCAGTATTACATCTTCTAGCTATAGGTTCGACCTATCTGCTATGTATTGTGTCTAATGAGCTTTCTGTAGGTTGGGTATATCTGATCATTATTGTATCTTATGAACTATGCACAGATTGTACTTATGTGATCAGTATCGTATCTCATCAACTATCTGTAATTTGGACCTATCTGTAGGTTGGACCTAACTAATCATTATCGTATTTCAACAAATATCTGTAAATTGTACCTGATCAGTGTTGCTTCTCATCAGCTATCTTTACGTTGCACCTATCTGATATCAGTATCGTATTTCATCAAATATCTGTAGGTTGAGCATATCTGATTAATATCGTATCTAATAAACTATCTGTAGGTTGTACCTATGTGATCAGTATTGTTTCTCATTGACTATCTGTAAGTTGCACCCATGTGATTAGCATTGTATCTCATTAACTATCTGAAGGTTGGACCTTTCTGAAATCATAATTACAAATAGGAGTTAAAAATTAAAGCTCAGACATCCAATGAAAGTGTTAATCTGTACATATTTGAGATTAAATGAAAAAATACAAGACTAGAATTGTTATATTGTCAATTTTCATGTTATCTCCTTATAAGTAAAAATAGGCGTTTTCTGTGAATAGAAAAAGATAAAGGAGTTGGTTATAAATAGATATAGGAACTACATATAGGTGAATAAATAGGTAGAACAAGTAGTTAAATCAACACTAAATAGTGTTTTTCAAAGATATGACCAGCTGGTAAGTTCATTTGCAGGATTTTTTCTTCACGGCCACCTTTTATGTCGCTTGTTTCATGCTGCCATAGGGCACAAACGCACCGCTTCCCAATGTAAGCGCGTGCCGTGCACGTTTCAGTGATTTTGAAAACACAGGTAATCGAGCGTTAACCTTAATCCCCCAGCCTGCTAACTTGCAGGATGATTGAATAATTGGGATATTTAATACATTATCTATTTCTTGGGATAGCAGCAGGTGAACGTATGACAGAGTTCATTAATTTGTACCAATACGAGTTTTGTTATTATCCAGAGGTTAACATTAAACCCACGTTTCTAAAATTAACGTCCGCTATGACCAGGCGGTTAGAACGCTCGACTCGTAATCCGAAGGTCGCGGGTTCGAATTCCAGTCACACCAAACATGCTCGCCCTTTCAGCCTTGGGGGCATTATAAAGTGATGGTCAATCCCACTATTCGTTGGTAAAGAGTAGCCCAAGAGTTGGCGGTGGGTGGTCATGACTAGCTGCCTTCCCTCTAGTCTTATACTGCTAAATTAGAGACGGCTAGCGCAGTTAGCTCTCATGTAGCTTTGCGCGAAAATTCAAAAACAAAACAATTATAAAATTAGGCCATACGTGTTATAGAATGAAAAAGATTTATTAATCGGGACAAGGTCACGAGGAAAAGGATACAAACATAAGGAGGAAAAAAGTATTTCTTATGGTATATGGTTCAGAAAATACAGAGAAATTAATATTGAATCTTCAATAACTGCTGAAAAGGCTTAATCAAAGAAAACTGTGTAATAACTCAGGGGTGATTGTTTTACTGGAATAGCCGAGATTCGCTCAAAAGGTTTCTACCTACATTTTCTAACGTGATCCATCGTTGGCTAGCATCATTTTCTTTGTTCACCGTTTCTACTTCGGAAGCATCCAGAAAGTCATCCAAGCTTTGAAGTGGGTCCAGGGGAGATGTCTGGACTGTTTCCGCCTCTTCTAACATCTCCTGGAGTGCAGCAATGTACTCGATAGCTCTGTGTAACGTTTTTACTTTCGATAATCTCTTGCTCTTGTTTTCAACTGGAACGCACTTTCGAAGTCGAGCGAATGCGTTGTTTACGGCCTGAACGCGCCTTCGCTCTCTGGCATTCCGCCTGGCCACTAAGTGTGGAGGTTTCTCTCGATGAGGAATGTGTTTATAAACGGATTTGCCCCCGTTCTTCCTCGATGATTTCTTTCTAGAATTCAGCTGTTGCTGGGACGTTGAAGACACTGTCTGATGGGGCGGCGACCGACACGCGTCCAGCTGAGACGGAAAACACGTGTTCTGTCCGTTCTGAACACCGCTAAACCGGTCCATTCCAACAGGAAAGTCCCAACCTTGAGGTGGTGAGTTGGGCAGTAGTGTTGAGCCATACTGACAAGCAGGCAAGTCACAGATGGGCATTATCGCTTGCTCCATGGTCTTGACCTTTTGGAAATTAGCAACTATTTGCTAGGCTCAGAAACTGCAGTTTTTTTTCGTTTTTCAACGAAATGTCTAGCAAAGTCTCTAAGAGTTTTTTTATTCCTCCTGGTGTGCGTTACTTACCCTCACATGTTAGTATATCATGGTTTTGTGTTGTTCCTTTATTTGACTTTACCACAGAAACTTATTTTCAGAACACAAAATTTGTGGTACTGGTACAGTCGTTGGCAAGACGTTCAACTGAACGTCAACGTATCCTACGAACACCTGGTCGAGCTGAAATTTTATGCAGGCGATGTAGTCCCGTTTGCCTGTCCACCGCTTTATCGTTTTCATTGCTTATCCTACTAGTCAATCTTTACACAGCAGGGCGTGCCGTCGAGCGAGACACGTGCGGAGTATGTCACGCTTGACCAATCACAAGCCTGATGCATTACGTATATTATTAATTTGTTGACGGCAGTGGTGAACCGAGATTGTTACCTCGTGCAGCGCACGTGCCTTTTACACTACGCTTACAATCAGTGGCGTAATTGGATGATAATGTCAAGAACGACGCGGCATCGACAGTCTTTCGGTTACTTCGCAGATATACTCGCAAATCTCAACGAACAAACGCGAAATGTTTTGATGAAAGTAAACAATCAGTGAGAGATTTTAGAAAAGAGAAACAATGAAATATCAAAATGCGTTTCTCGGTAGTTTGAAAACTTAGGTGACTGGTAGCTTGTTCTATACATTTATACTTCTCTTGTGTATTATTATATATAATATACTGACCTGAAGATACACAAAATAAACTAGCATTCAGCTGAGAACTGCAGTTCCAAGCTGTTTCATTCTTACATCTGGGTCAGCGATTGGTATTTGTTTTTGTACGTCTTTAGGTGTGAGAAAAAACAAACGTATTTTTGTTACAATTTCTACTGTTAACTTCGAAGTAAAACTAAATCGAGTGCTAATCAACCTGAAAGACAGTTAGACACGCTTCTGCTTACAACGTTAAAAATTGTATTCTATAATCGAGCTAGAATATCACCATTCTTAACATTATTATGTTTTCATTGAAGTGACAATGATTTCATCCTAAAAGTTACATGTTTGAACAATAAATATTTATAATAAATGCTAACGTTCTGAATATCAGCTATATATTAACAACTAAATAATAATTATCAATTAGTTTTATATACCAACTGTAACAGAGATACGAAATATTCCATAAATTAAATGTCTCCAATCACAAATGACTACTCTAGTGGTCCCAAAAGTCTTAAGCGTCGACATGTTTTGAAGAAAGCTGTTTCTGACAGTTTTATTCTGAGTTTACAAATACTTGTACAAAGGTTTAGTACCTGAACCAAATAACTAATGCTATTCTGAGATATCCCTATGATAGATTGAACTACAACCTACGATATACCTATGATAGATTGAACTACAACCTACGATATCCCTATGATAGATTGAACTACAACTTACGATATTCCTATGATAGATTGAACTACAACCTACGATATCCCTATGATAGATTGAACTACAACTTACGATACCCCTATGATAGATTGAACTACAACCTACGATATTCCTATGATAGATTGAACTACAACCTACGATATCCCTATGATAGATTGAACTACAACTTACGATACCCCTATGATAGATTGAACTACAACCTACGATATCCCTATGATAGATTGAACTACAACTTGCGATACCCCTATGATAGATTGAACTACAACTTACGATACCCCTATAATAGATTGAACTACAACTTACGATATCCCTATGAAAGCTTAAAATACAACCTAAGTACAAAAACCTGTTTAATTATTGAGGTACAGGTTAAAGAGTTCGTCCTTTTCACCCGTTTTGTCTTTGACGAAATTGTCTTTGTTACTGGTGCAGAAAGAGAAACACGGATAGGTCAAGCTGGTTTCGTTTTTTAAATCGTTATTTCAACATCGTTAATAACGTAAAAGTTGTATTTAGTAGCACAAACGCCTCAACATATACGCCGACGCTTGGTGAAAAAGTCTAAATCAAGTCGATGGCTTCTGCTAAGAGTCCTGGAACAAAAACTGAACATTCAACTGTTTTCCAAACGATGGAATTGTTTTCAGTGGTATCTTCAACAACTTGTTTGAATGTATACTATTGTGTGTGTGTGTGATAATGCCATGTATTTCATGAGACAGATTTGGAGACTTATGTAACACCTCCAAGATCTCTTATAGAGCAGCTGTCTGTCAACTCACCACCAGCACCCGGAGGAATGTGTGCCTTGAGGGGGACAGGTGAGCCGAAACCCTCGCGGCCCTCATTGGCACGAGACATGCACGCGAAAGAGCCCTTCCTCGCCGTGTGCGAGATTTGCTGACCCTCGTGCGGCGACTGACTTGGCGGCAGCTGGTGCAAATCCACGTGAAACAAAACGTAAGGTCAAAGTTAAGATACACCACACATGAAGAAGGTATAAAAAAATAAAACAATAATTAAAATGTGCTCTTGTTCTTGGCAACCACTAGTTCGCAAATGTCTCATTCAACACATAGTTTTGACTTAACAATTAAATTATGTTAAAATATTTAGTAATATTTAATAGCTGTTTGTTTATTGAATGCTTATAACAAAAGTATAATTATTTTGTAAAGTATCCTTATTCTCTTGCAACCATGAAGAGTCACCTGGCATAAACTATATAAAACTATATAATAGATACAAATGCGTAGCGTGCACTTGCTAATACATCTAATATAATTCTGTTCTAATATCACTTCACTAGTATATTGATAACATTACAAAAACTCATATTAATCGTACTAATATGTTCGTTTACCTCTGTTTAAATCTTTATTAACATTACCAATATTTTTGTACAAATTTTGTTTCGTAAAATACAGGGAAATATAATTATTTTGTATTTCTTAAAGCAAACTTATAAATGTTGCAACAAAAACTTAAAATTTACCACAGTATAGTACGTTTGAAAGGAGTTAAAGCAGAAAATAGCTCGTGTATAACTGTACACAACCCATTACAGAACAGAATATAAAAAGGTCAATGTGCTACAACTCTCATATAATCAGTATTTCTGACACTTGAGAAGCTGGTGTGACTTGTTAATAATAAAAACAACACACGCACATGGAACAAGGCACAACATTGAAAATTTGGTAAAATTTAGCGTAAGAGATATGATAGAAACATTAGGTTATTTACTTAACAAGCAATACTCAAGTTTTTTAAAGCCTTATTACCAGGGCCGGATTAAGGCAACTAACGCCCTAAGCACAGCCCAACAATGGTAACCGCCCTCGGCCCCTCCATTGCTTAATTGACGAGACATTAAGACTCAATAAGTGCTGAAAGTGAAATAAAAGTTTGAATATTTATAACCTTTCTTCAGTTTCCTTCCAGGCCAGACCCCACAATTATATTAAATAAAACTTTTTTTATTTATTTAACAGATTGGGTATGGATCAAAATCAAGCAATGACTGAGGCTTTTCACTTAGAAATGATGACAGAAATCACTTCTTTCATTAATGATAAATAAAAAGAATTATTTTTACTGTATATTTGTTTTCACTCTGAGTTAACGAAAATGAAAAATTTCCTCAAAACCCTTTTATTAAAAAATTCTTACTTTGAACTTAAAACCCTGTAAGCAAATTATTTACTTATACCTTAATATTTATTTAAATTTTAGAAAGTTTTCTTCTAGACTTTTTTAATTGCAAAGTCTTTGATCAAGTCCTCAAAACTAATTTGGCGTAACAAATCTGCTTCTATACATAGCAGAGACAAGGCATTCAAACTGTCTTGTCACGTAGTTGTTCTGTTGGGATTTTTAATAGGCTTGAGTTCAGAAAATGAACGCTCAGCTGTGCAATTTGTGACCGTTAATTTTAAAAATATACGCAATGCAATGACTACATTTGGAAACGCACACTCAATTTTGTCTTCTAATATTATTTTGTAAACTTCAGCATGACTGAATCTGGGTTTTATGGCGCACATGTGAGTGAAACTGCTGAAGCTCGACAGAAAGATTAGTGTCCAAATCCTCTGGGTAAGCATCAATTAGCGTTTGGAAACACTCAGAGTACCTTTCAGTTTCAGCAGATAAAATGACATCATTTGGCAAATCACTAAGGAAAGAAAATGTTTGCTATTTCTTTGTACGCCTCTCCTCTTCTTCACATCTGGGTTTCTAGTTTATCAACAACTGTGTAGAAGGTGGTGATACGAAATTTATTTCTGGCATTCAGATCTACTTCTTGTGCATCTCCATCATTGAGTACCTTCCTTCTAACATGTTTGCGAGTTTGAGCTGCATTATAATCAACATCTGGTAGTATTTCCTTTGGAACTGCTTCAAATCTTTCAAAGTCATCCCTTAAAGTGAGTAGTTGGTCAGCTAATGACCCGTACAGATCTGCACATTTTTCTTAAGTTCACAACTTCATTTTGCAGAACTTGACTTGTTTCATGAAACTTTTACAAAATCTCATATCACATGATCAACATAAAAACAAATTCTAGCTCTTATTTGCAATATTTTCTGCTTCTCTTCTAGTGTCTCCCTTTTGTGATTGGTCTTCAACTAGACATCCAAAATCTTAAAAAAAAACTACAAAATTGCTGTTGTTGCTGTAGCATGTGCTTTCCATCTGGTATAAGAGAGGGATTTTAACACACTTTCATTTCTAAGACAAGCTTTAAGAATTTTCCACTGGCTGGTTGAGGCTAAAAAAATGTAAAGAGCAAATGCATTATAGAGAAAAAATTAATTATCACTTGACAGCAGTCAACAGCACTTCGGCCTACCAGATTTAGTGAATGGGCTGAACAGGGCACATATATGGCAAACTTATTTTCTTCTAAAATCTTTTGCTGCATCCCCTGATAACGCCCAGACATCTTAGCAGCATTGTCGTAAGACTGGTTCCTAAATTTTAAAAAAATTAAGTTTGCAAACTCCACGTAAGTACTGCAATACCTGGTTTGCCATTTCCCCAAAGGTATAGCTTTTCAGTTCCAAAAAGGTTAAAAAGCGTTCAATAGGTTGCCCATCTTTTAAGTATCGAAATACAACACCTAACTGATGTATATGTGATAGATTTGGTGTCGAGTCAACTGACAAGCAGAAAGAACCAGAAGAATTTACTTCATCAACAATGAACGTATGGACTTTCTGAGCCATTGGTTGAATGAGTTCTTCACAGGTGGTTTTGGACAAGTAAGAATGATTTCCTTTTTCAGAATTTAGGTATTTCGAAATGTGCCCTGCTAAAAATGGATCATACTGATTTATAAGCTCAAGCAGCCCTAAAAAAATCCCATTCTGCAGTGAACCAAAATTTTCATCTGTTCTTGGAAAAGCCTGGCAATATTCAGCTAAGATACAAATAATAGCTATTACACGTTCCAAAACATGTTCCCAGTAATTGCATTCTTCTTTAATTTGTTTTTCCAACTCTTGTCACAAGCTTAAACCTTGCCTGCGAGTTAAGTGTGTTATCATAGAGTCTCGGTGAGTAGTGCTTCTTTCATGATGACCAATTACAATAGCATTTTGCTAGTCACAACAACAAAACGCGAGGAAAGTTTAGGGGCAAAACGTTTACAAACAAACCAGTAAACTGATCCTGTTGGTGGTGAATACAATAACCACTCTCTCTTTTATTGCTCACCATTGGCTTTTATCCCAAAGAAAAGTTTTTTTTTGCGAACAGTATCTCTTTGGTTTGCCACTATTCCAAGTCCGGAAAGACTTGCCAAATGGCCTGTTGTGGTGTTGACAGTCAGTGGGTCCACAAGCAATCCAATAAGCCGCATCATCAAAAGAGAAATCGAGCCACAACCCTGGATCTTTTGCTTTAGTTTCTTCATCTTTTGTAGACTGAAGCATTTTATCATAGTCTAGTAGATTATCATTTTCAGCAATTATTTCAACTTTAGACTGTCTTGTAGAGCAGCTTGCGTTAACATTAACACTAGAGATATCAGGAGAATTTACAGACAAAGTGAGATTAGTTGTTTGACTTGTACTAGTTAAGCCAGTCTGTGACACCCCAACGTCAACATGATGTTCTGGTCTTGAAGTGGATAAAGTGGAACTTGTAGATGTGGAGCTTGGTTCAACTTAAATCTTGTCAGAGTCAGATGCAGTACAAGTGACTTCTAATGGCGGAGATGGGTTTTGATTTGGAATATCATTGTGTAAGTTGAGTGAAAAAATTAGTCAGCTTTCCAGTCTTGACCACTAAATCCAAAGCCTTTTGTTGGTTCTTTTTTGCTAGTTTTCTCTTTTATGCACTACTTAATTGAACACGTTCCATCTTGCAGTCTGAAAAATGCAGAAACAAAAATAAAATAAAAAACACAAAATAATATGGATCATATATAGTTATAATGATTAGAAAAGGGGTTACCTATTTTCACCACACTATACAATAGTGTGTTGTCTGTAAGTCAGTCAGTAGACACTAAAATGACGTCACATAAGGGATGCTGAAAGTTACAATTTGTACTGTATGAAGTCAGTTAAACGTGCGCGCCGAGAATCACGAGAAGAGTCATACATTATGTAGGCTACAAAATAATATGATATACAACCCACAGAACCAAAAAATAAACATATTTCTCACTGTTAATTTTCTTTTTATTTACTTTTGAAAAAGAACACTTTCGGGATGTACATGTATTTATTATCCAAACTTATCCTGTCCTGTATATATTACAAATTATGGGATGTGGATTTGGGTCTTAAAACACAATCAATGTATTAATGCAAACTATCAGAGCAGAGCTAATTTCTTCAGTTCTGTTTGTAGCTTGATAAATATTCAAATGGTCATCATGTATAACATTGTAATTTATCACTGGTGGAAAGCACAACTCCGAAGATTCATTCTTACACCAGAGGGCTTTAACTATGTGAAAGTTTTTTTTTTTTTACGCGTGTTAAAGAGATTTAGAAGCACTTAATACACACATGCACGTAAAGGGATACGTAGTTATGTATATAGCAGAACATATTATATACTTAACTACAGATTTCATGTTTATTTAACAAAATGACTTGTTATACGCACGAATAATTTTAAAACCTGTTTGTAGTCAGTGTTTTGGGAACAAAATATAATCCAGAAGATGGACACCAGTTGTGTGTCCACGTGAGTCCACTGGAAAAGTCAATAATGGTGTTTAATTCTCGGATAAATTTATTAAATTTAATAAATCCTTGAATCCACCGGTGACCTCCCAGTGGATCAGCGGTAAGTCTATGTGTTTACAACGTTTAAAATCGGATTAGTGATACCTTGGTTAGAAAGCACAAATTGTTCATTGTTTTCCTTTGTGCTTTAAAGTTTTGAACCAATTGTGACCATAAACTAACTTAAGGATAAAATTTCTAAATACGATAGCTTTTACATGTTTAGACTTTACTTTGTTTCTTAATTAGACGTGTACCTTAATTATATCTATTTTCACGTAGTACAGAAAAATGTTAGTAACATAAATTGCTAATGTTTATTTTGTTTAAAATATAATCTAGAATAAAGACAAATCATGTTACACAGAAATGTAGCTTTGAAGTTAAGCACAAAGCTACATAATGGGCTATTTGTGCTCTGCCTACCACTGGTATCGTAACCCACTTTCTAGCCTTGTAAGTCTGCAGACGTACCGCTGTGCTACATGGGGAAACTATATTCAACAGGCAAACAAAATAAAGTGTCATATCAATGAAAAATAATGTTAAGATGTAAAAGATTTTATACGCCATACAAACCGGAATGTTAAGCCTGTAAAATAACGGTTTGAATTCGATATGGACAACATTTTGGAAATGTGACATTTAATAAGGAACATTTGGAAAACTATAACATAATGTCTGTAGATATATAGACAAGAAGAGCGACATAAAGTTGGATCAATGAATTTGGAAGTATGTCATGGAGTGTCGGGACAAAGAAGGAGAGTTATTCCGGGTGGAGTGTCTAAACAAGGTGTCGAGAGGAAACGGTGGGAGTGGGGAGGCTGGGATGATGTGAAACGGTGGGAGTGGGGAGGCTGGGATGATGTGAAATAGCTACTTCAAAGTCTTGAAGTCCGTTTGCAAATGTTGAAAACTAATGCTGTAAACGAGAACCTAAATAATTTGTAACATTTTTGGGCGTGTGGGCTAAAACTACTCGATCAACATAATAACAAAGATAAAACGCGAGGAAGATTTACTAAATATTGATTACTTATTTTGTTATGTTTCAGAAGATAAATGCGATGGGTAAACTAAAAGAACAACTTTATACAGATGTATTTCAGGACAACTTGAATGTTGAAGCCTCGGACTGGTATTATATATACATATTGAGTTATAAGCATCTCTCTCTCTCTACCACTCTCTCATATATACAGTACATATATACTCTGTATATATACAGGGGCGTAAGAAGGAAACATAGTGACTGTGTGAATTAGAACTATTTACAACAAAGTATTAACAGACAGACATCTCTCGCTTTCATCAACTGCTAGAGAAACCTATTAATATAGGTAGTCCTCATGTTGTTTATACAAGTCTGGCATACTTGCCTGATGTTAGCGTTGCGCATAGATAGTTAGACCGTCAATCACCTAGAAAGACAGACAGGTATGATGACTTGACTTTACTGCCTATCTTTATTGTATTCTGGGACATTATACTGCATTTTGATTGACCTTTTTCGACTTACTGCTACTTCGAGCGCAGATAGCCCTCGTGTAGCTTAGCGCGAAAATTCAAAATACAAACAAACAAACAGCTACTTCGAACTGCATAGGCAGTAATAAAATTTTGTGTGACCCAGGATCGAATCTGGTACCTCTCGACAGTAAATCGAGTACTTTATCATATGAGATGCAGAATTAGTCTTTTAGTTCCTGCTTATGACGTACGTTTTAAACAACCAAACTACATGGTTACTACATTTCATGACTTGTGAATTTTTATGACCAGTTTAGAAATAAATGTGTTTACAATTGTAATTCAGATGTACCTATGGTCAGTGTTGAATACGTACTCATTTAGACTTACATAGACTAAAGACTTAAGTTTTCTAAAAAGGTAAAAAAATTACCTTAAATTTAATTATTTGTCACACTTGTTAATACACAGTCAATATTATAAATAAAGCGATTACAGTTTATATATGAAAATCAAAATCTCTATTTGGTTGCTTGTTTGTCCGCCGCGTTCACTGCGCAGATCACACTTCCTTCTTTAGAAGGTGCGCAAAACGACAATTTTTTTATTGTTAAACGCGTTTATCGTCTGCTAGCCGAACAGATAATTTTATGATTAAAAATATACATTACACGAACAAATTTTACACAGGTTTGACATTTTCTAGTAAGTTTGAGTTAGCATTTGTCTATAGATTATCATTTTAGGCTTATTTATGTTATTTATTTTAGATCATTTTTTTAGATGCTAAATTTTAGATCATTGACTATACATCTACTAACACATCATATATTTAGCCTCCCACACAAAAGAAATTTATGCAAAGTTAGAATATTGTGCGTGAAAAAATAAACATCAGGCCTGACATATAGAATACAATTATGTTATCTACCATAAAATAGACCACATTAAACGAGTAAGGATTATATTATAATACTTCTTGTGTAAAATTAGATTAAAGCCAAACCAGCAAATGCATTTTATTCTACTTTCTTTTCTCTGGATGGTGTTCAATATCTGTAAGTGGATTTTATACAGAGTTAAATATTGGATTTTGTTTGTAGTAAATTTGAAATATATTTATATCATGATGTCAATACAGTATCACATTTTTAAAAATATATTAAATTTATATTGAAGTAAATTCCACACAATATGACATACATATTTAAGTTTGAAATTTTTATACTAGAGGAGGGATTGCGAGGATGGGGGATTAGAACTAGGTTTATTCTGTTCACAAGAGCGGGTACTCGTACGTACATAAAACAATCTAAATATTCTCCATAAGGACCTCTTCATCTTTGCCACTGAAGGGAAAACAAGAACATTGGTCATAAGGAATCCCTGATTTAAAACAGGTTCGTGGGCTGTTTTCAAAGATCACATTTAAGGTGTTTTCTTTTCATACATTCCCAAAATAATTTTTACCTAATGAAATATGGAACGTGTTCTTTCGAAAACCCGGGTAACACCAGGTAATATTGCTCGTTCCCTATATACATATGTCGATGCATACGTTTGTGTTTCTTCCTCTAAATAAACACAAACACATGCACTTAAATCATAAATATTTGTATGTGTATGTGTGTATATATATATATATGTATGCCATTGTTCTAGCTTAATTTCTTGAAATTTTAAACTGTTCGTAACGATACTATCCGCAAAGGACGTAGGAGGCGTTGCGGATTGTGTCCTATACATATCCCATCATCCCCTGCATTACTTCTGCAGCTCACCTGTCTGCCCTAAGGTGTAATTTAATTTGTTTTTATTACCAAATGCTTGAAAACTGTGTAAGCTGGCGAGACCGAGATCCAGCAGGGTATGATGCACGAGAAGAGATCCCGGTTTAAACACCTGGCCTTACTGCGCATGCTTTTCAGCTACGATAGAGTCGAAATACATGCTGAGACGGTTTTCAACTCGGACTTCTGTCAAGGATGACGCACTGGGTCTATTGAACAGTAAGGACTCACGTGGTTAAAATGGGAAAATGATTTAAACTGAAAAGGTAAAAATTAATCTCATTCAAATTAACGATTTCATAATTTGTCACGAAACAAACAGTTGCCACAGAAAATACCTGATGTTTATAAGTTTATATAAAGAAACCGAATCTCTGGACTATGGCATGTTATTTAATGTTATGAAACCTCAAGATAAATAGGTTATTCTCACCCATTACCGGTCTTATTTGAAAGTTACTTTACATCACACGACAAATGATCAAATCCTCTCGAACAAGGCTAGTATTTTGTTTGTTTGTTTAGAATTAAGCACAAAGCTACACAATGGGCTATCTGTGCTCTGCCCACCACGGGTGTCGAAACCCGGTTTTTAGTGTGTAAGTCGGCCGACATACCACTGTGCCACTGGGGGGCCAAGGCTAGTAGCTTCCTTTTGTTAGCTCTTATCGCGATCACTGGTTGTTTTTGTTGTTATTTTACATTAGTGTGTGTGTGTGTGTCTTTTTATAGCAAAGTCACATGAGGCTATCTGCTGGGTCCACCGAGGGGATTCGAACCCCTGATTTTAGCGTTGTAAATCCGTAGACTTACATTAGAGAACTTCTTAGAATAATATCATATAAATACAGCAAGGAAAAATGCTTCAAGTTCATAATTAATGAATAATATCACAAGCAAGTCCTTTCGTGAAAAATAATTAAATCAATTTTGTACGAGTACTATTATAAACATTGTTTAACCTTGAGTATATGGTGCACAGTATAACGTTTTCGTAACTGAAAACGTTTGTTTGTTTTGTTTTTTAATTTCACGCAAACCTACGAGAGAGCTATCTGTGCTAGCTGTCCCTAATTTAGCAGTTTAAGACTAGAGGGAAGGCAGCTAGTCAATTCTTGAGCTATTCTTTTACCAACGAATAGTGGGATTGACTGTCATATTATAACGCCCCCACCGCTGAAAAGGTGAGCATGTTTGGTGTGACGGGGATGCAAACCCGCGACCCCTCAGATTACGAGTCGCACGCATTAACCCACCTGGCCATGCCGGACCTAACAAAAAAAGAAATAAATAACAAAATAAAACAAGCTCGATATCCTAGGATCACAGAATGTGCTGTTGGACTAACGGTCAAATTTCCACTATTCGGTCAAACAAGAGTAGCACTAGAAATGGTGGCGAGTACTGTTGCCTAGCTACCTTCCCTCTGTAAACTCAAATCCTCAAACAAACAGCCATGCATCACATTACTTTAACTCCACAACGCCTTAGCGCATGTGCAGTAAATAAAATAATTCACGTCCTTCAACACACAAATCATCACGTGAAATGTTTTCAAACATAAATTTGTTCATTTCTGTTTAAAAGGAATATGAAAATTGACTATTTGATTTTGCTTATATAGTCTTCTTTCAGTTGATAAAAAATCTGCATTCTTTAATTTCTTTTTGATGGCACTGAAAGTGTTATTACTGGAAACATGTTTCTGAAAATCTTCACTGATGTTTATTAATGCCATAACATCCCTGAAAATGTTACTGATATATATATACACACTTCTATTTTAATTGTCCTGAAATTGTCATTTGTGCTTGACGGTATTGAAAATGGTATTTATGTACTTATTAGTGTTTTATTGGTTCTAAAGTGACAGTTTTGCGCTTGCTACTGTCATGATGGCCCTTCAAACATCATTTCGTAATGACGAGAAACCCACTTGAAGTAAGAATGTATCTCAAGACAGCTGGTATGGGTATTAAAACTTTAATTAAAATAAAGTAGAGAACAGCGTTTTGACCTTCTTAGGTCATCTTCAAGTTAACAAATGAGATACATTAAAACGTCATTTGTATCCTTTGTATGATTCCAACTATATCTCGAAAGCGTCATTTTTAATTTGTTAGCGTCTTAACGATCCTCAAAACGCCTCTTTTATCCTTTTAAATATCATAATTGTCTTGGAAACCTCATTTCTAGCTTGTTAGTGTCTTGAAGGTTATGAAAATGGTTCTTACACGTTTGTTAGTCTTGAAAATCTGACTTGTGATATATTAATGTCCTAAAGGTCCTGAAAACCTCACTTGTAACGTCTTAGTATTTCCGTCTTCCTGAACACTTTTTTTCTAACTTGTTATTCCTCCGACGGTCTTCGAAACATTAATACTACACGTGGTAGAGTCATAAATGTCCTTACAATCCGATTTTTACATGTATTAATATATTATAGTTTTCTTTTAAACGCCGCTAACAACGTGTTGATACATTGACGTCCTGAAAACCTTACAGGTAGTTTTTTGGTATTCTACAAGCTCTTGACGTCGCTTCAATCTTGTTAGTGTTACAAGGTTTTAAAACCCCACTTGTAATTTTTAAAGCCTGGATAGTACTGCAAACCTCAGTTGTAACTTGTTAATTTTCTGACAGTGTGAAAACTTCATTGTGATTTGATTTGTTAGTTCCATGATATCCTTGAAAACATCAGTTGTAACTTTTTGGTAACCTAACGTTATGAAAGCCTTACTTGTAATACATTAGTGCCCTGGTAGTCCTGGAACTCTCGATTGCAACTTGTTAGTGTTTTCAAAATATTGAAACTCTACTTATGCCCTGTTTGTGTCCTGATAGTCCAGAAAGTGCTAATTGTATATAATTATTGACTTGATGTCTTGAGAAACTCAGTTATAACTTATTAATGTACTAATGACCTTGAAATCATCACTTGTAACTCCTGGATACCTCACCTGTAACATGATAATATACTTAATGCCTTAAAAAGCCCACTAGCAATTTGTTAGTATCCTGAAAATTTGAAAACTTATTTTATCTTGTTAGCATTCTGATGGTCCAGAAAATATCAACTGTTCATAGTTAAGGACTTTACGTTTTGAAAAATCACTTACAACTTGTTAGCGTCCTGAAGCCTTGAAAACCTCATTTATTGGAATACTTACATATTAGAAAAATCATTTTCATAAGTTATTAGTGTTATAATAGTTCTGAAAACGTTGCTCATAACGTGTTAGGGTTCTGATGTCTTAAAAAACTCGCTTCTTCATTATTAGTGTCCTGAAGCCTTCAAAAATATTGTTTGTAACTTGTTAGTGTCAACATTGTCCTGAAATGTTACTTGTAACTTTTTGTGTCTTTATGTCACAAAAACCTTTCTCTTAATTTGTTATTGCTCTGATAGTGCTGAAAACGTCCCCGATAACTTATTGGTGTCCTGAAAACCTCACTTGTAATTTGTCCATACATTCCTGAAGTCCCATTTGTAGCTTATGTAGTGTACAAAATTTGAGGACAGTTAGTCGTTACAAATGATACTTTTTTAAGATACCACGAAATGCAGTCAATAACTCTTTCACGTAGATCATCAACTCGAACAGAAATACTTGAAAACAAGGAGCTGAGACTGAGGCTGTAAGTGGAATATCTGCAGTCGTTAATTTTTATTCACAATTTAATAAACGTTCTCCTTCTTTATAATTAATTATAATATTCAAAATATAAAATAATTTTTCAAACTTTAGCTTATTACCATTTTTTAAGCATAAACAACACAATTTTCAACTTATACAGGAGTTGAAAACTGTTCCGTGTCAGACTGAATTGCAGAGTAACTATCCTTTCGTAAAAGATTCAGTTCTGTAGGCCAGGCATGGCCAAATGCTTAAAGACACTCGACTCGTAATCTGAGGGTCGCGGATTCGAATCCACGTCGCACCAAACATGCTCACTTTTTCAGTTGTGGGGCGCTATAATTTGACGGCCAATCCCAACATTTGTTGGTAAAAGAGTAGCCCAATAGCTAGCGGTGGGTGGTGATAACTAGCTGCTTTCCCTCTAGTCTTACACTACTAAATTAGGGACGGCTAGCATATAGCCCTCATGTAGCTTTGCGCAAAATTCAAAACAATTCAAGATCAATTTAATTCTAAAACGACTCTTAGTGGATGTTTGGGAAAATTGACTAAAAATGAGTTAATTTCAGTTTGTAAGTTATTAGTGCCATGATAGTCTTGAAAATCTTACCTGTTACTTGCTAGTATTCTGATAATCCTCACAATCTCACTTGTAATCTCTTGGTGTCCTGACACTGTAAAATTTTACTTTTAACTTGCTATTGTCCTGAAAACTTTGCTTCTAACTTCTTGTTCTGGCGCCATGAGAGCCTTTCTTGTATCATGCTAGTGTCCTGATAGTACTTGAAATCTTAATTTTAGCTTGTTGGTGATCTAACGTCATGAAAACCTCACTTGTAACTTGCTAATGTCCTTATTGCACTGATAACCTCATCTGTAACTTGTTAGTATTTTAATGATATTTAAAACCTCATTTATTATTTGTTAATTTTACAATAGTCCTTGAAATGTCACTTACATAGAGTTAGTGTCCTGATGGTCCTGAAGCCTGATCTGTATATTTTAAATCCATACAAACTTGGAAATTGTTAGCCCTACAATATATAAATTAAAAAAAAAAATTGTTTAAGTAAAATACGAATAAATGGCAGTATTAACTAGCAAGGAATAGTTTGTTTTTTGAATTAAGCACAAAGCTACACAATTGGCTATCTGTGCTCTGCTCACCACGGGTATCGAAACCCGGTTTTTAGCGTGGGAAGTCCGCAGACATACCGCTGAGTCACTGGAGGGCAGCAAGGAATAATGTTATTAGTTAACTAAAGTATGGAAATATATTGTTTTGTTTGTTTTTTCGTATTTCGTGCAAAGCTACACGAGGGTTATCTGCACTAGCCGTTCCTAATTTAACAGTGTGAGACCAGAAGAAAGGCAGCTAATCATTACCACCCACCGCCAACTCTTGGGCTAATCTTTTACCAACGAATAGTGGGATTGACCGTAACTTTATAACGCCCGTTCCGGCTGAAATGGCGAGCATATTTAGTGTTACGGGGATTCCAACCCGATATTACGAGTCGAGTGCCTTAACCACCTGGCCATGCCGGGCCTTGACAAAGAAACGTTGTCCTTTTGTCCCAGATTATTAACTTTTAACAGTGTTAAAATATTCTTTATTTTCGCGACTACGTTACTTTTACAACGTAAAACCTACTCATACAATTTATCACTTGAAAGAGAATAAAAGCGACAATATAAATAACGAGCTACGTATTTTGAAACGTGAACACTCACGGTTATAATACGTTTGGATAAGTTATGATGTTAATATTGTTTTCAATAAAACTAGACAATAGTGTTAACTCTGAAAGAGCTTTTTATAGCAACTTGCAAAGGAAAGTAACATATACATGCTAATGCTAAATACTCATTACGAGGAAAGTATACATTACTTTATTTAACTGCTAGAAATAAACGTTTTCTTTAACATCAACCTTTCCAGAAGGGTGATAAGATATATTTTATATATTTATTTCAAAGTACATTTGGCCAATCGACAAGTAAGTGAGGTGCCACAATAACGCAAGGTTCATAAAAAAGTGGATGCAGAGTTTTTTTAATAAATCAGTCTGGAACCAAAGAAAAGAATAAAAATATAGGTTTTCTCTAAGAAGCAAAAAACTTTATTTTTTGTTGTAAATATAACACCAAGAAGTGCCAGAATAAGTAAAAAGGGACCCTTTCTCTGGTGTGTTACAGTAACTGACAGGGTTTGAAAATACAGGTGCACTAAATAATCCCTGGGGTTCTACATGAAGTTGGAGCTTCAAGTTCACGTTCTTCCAGTACTTTCCAGAAGGTCATTTTATTCACGTTTCAGGCCAGCCGCATTAATCAAGAAAAGGGAGGCGAAAGTTTCCTGTGTGTCTATTTCTGCATTTGTTCCGTACGCCAGACGTCGCAATAACAATAAATAACAACTTATCTACCGTGCTGTTCACTTATCGAGGTGGGCATATTTGCATATGCCCTGACTATAGGTGGCAGTCTAAGGGAAGATTAAGCGTAGTTTACAGCTGATTACACCCTCTTCATATTATTTTGGATATATATTAATCACGTGTTTTCTGTTTTTTACGAAAGGGTTACAAAGTAGGCCTTACATTTCATGTCCCTTTACCATGAAAAAAAAATCGCACTCCGAAAATGTGAGTAGCGTAAGTACGTTATAAGTGTAAGTGTTAGATCCCACTATTTGGTCAGAGAAGAGTTTTTAGAGTAGCTGCTTTCCTTCTAGTCTACCTGTTCAAAGTTAGAGATAGTTATAGCAGTTAGCCCTTGAATGCGAGAACATCCTGAAACGAACATTAAATAGTGTTTTTGCAGTAAAAACTGGATGAGATCTGTGTTTTCAAGGTTTCTGTTAACATAATACACATATAGTCAATTTTCATACCTCATAAACTATGGAGCTGTGTGTTTGGTAACTCTAATCTCAAAATTATATGCCCCTTTACAAGTAGGCCACTTGTCTCTTGAAACCACTTCTGCTGTCTCACTTCATTGGAGAAGAATTTAACTTGATTGCAAATAATTAATTTAAAGAGATGTGGTAAACATATTGTTGGGAAACGGTTTCTCATCATTAAAATGTTTCTTTACAGGTCATGAACATTAATAACACCAGTGGGTGTATTTTATACTATACAGAAAAACAAAAATGTCTGATTAGACGTCAGATCATAAACCTCAATCACGAATAATTTACTTGGTATTTTGTTTAATGAGTAACAAGTTACTACTAGAGACTTGCTTTCTAATCTTTGAAATACTTAGATTGATTGAAAATTGATGTGATAGTCAACGATTAGAAATTTGATATTCGATGGCAGATATATATATTCAAAGTTTAGATCTGTAAACGAATTAACTGAATTTAAAGAAACCAGTATTATTAAAAGTTACGATGTAAAAAAAGGTATACATTATTTGTAGTTGCATCTGTTTGGCTCGTGTCGTAGAGTGTGATAAAATTAAAGCCGAGTAGCGTTTTTCACTTTTTACTGGAGTGAACTGATCCCCCTCTCAGTGGCTGATAGGTGAGTGAAAAACCGGATTTCGATACCCGTTGTAGCCGATTCTGTTAAGCATCAGAAAATGAAGTAAATCACGACACGTGTTATGTTCCAGTTTAAGCGTCTAGTAAGTATCATAGTTTTGGGAGTTGTAATAAAAACGTCAGAAAGAGAAAATCTGACACTTTTAGAAAATGCACTTAACGCGAGAGTCAGTGGGAAGTTTGCAGTTCACGCTCTATGTTTCTACATTTTATACCACAATGAAAACTCATAAAAATGACGACTGCTGGGAATAATAAGCGTGGTAGTAATACTTAATGTATTAGTTCTTAAAGTGGGAAATAGCTACAAGGGTGTTATATTCTTGAATACCTAAGAGTTCTACGGTCTCACAGGTATCGCTTACCACATATCACGGGTTCCTTACTAGTTATATTATGACTGACAGATATCTCTGTTCTCTAAAAGCAAAGAATTTGTTGTTGTTTCACAGCCGGTTTGCTGATGTTACTCATGAAAAAAAAGTATATATGAAAAGAAGTTACAACGACACCTTCGATACGAATGAAGAGCATATAAAAATCAAACTGTGGTTTGGTGCTAAACTGTTTTTTCTATATACATTTGTAAGGTAGAATTACATGCTGAACCTAGCTGGCTAACTCCCTTTCTCAGGTTTCCACGCACTTCAAAAGGTAGTGTAATGTTAGACAGTTTCACAGTGATGAGGCTCTATTGAAGTTTCCTTTCACCAGACGGCGTACCTTCACCATTAATCAGATCCTCTCGTGAGATTATATATTTTTTTCCTTGTAGCTGATGAGACAGTAAAGTAACAAAGGCACATGGTTGTACAGTTTACTTTCAAAATAATAATAAGAAAGGACTCAAAAGACACCAAAAAAGAATTGATGTCGATATTCAATAATAGCTAATTTCTGTTATGAATGCATAGAGATATACTGACTCCAATATGGACACCTGGCAGGAAAGGAGTTTTTTGCACTGCACTTAAATATATTGATATGTGTGTACGTCTTTCTATGTATATACATATATATTTTTGTATAGATACGTATATACTCATACGTATAGTCATCGAAATTTTTACCTTTAACCCCATCTTCATTTATCAAAAGTAACTTTATACTGGATTACGTTCAGACAAAAGTATTTATAAACATTCTTCTTCATTCCTGTTCTCATGTCACTATCAGAAGATGACATACACACTGCTGTGTGTCTCATAACAAACCTCTCATGCATTCTGCTGTTTACTGGAAGCTAAATGAGTAAATGTAAGAAGAGTCGTGGTAGTAGACGTCATTGTTGTATACGAGGTGTACAAGGGCCACATCTTCATCCCGTATAATACGGCAAATTCCAATAACGTAGTTATTATAGGTGTAAAATTTGAAGATAATATGCTGTACACATTCTGAAATATACGGTTTTAAAAATGCTATAAATATTTTTGTTATTTACCGCCAAATTTCTTATAGTGAACAAACAATGATATCAATCGACGAAACCATTTTAGCACAGTGTTTCCAGAGTATTCTAGAGAAAGCAGCAATAAAACACTGTACACATAAATAAAAATAATTGTCCACTTGTGATCTACAGTTCAAACAATGGAACAGCTATGAATAGACAGTCCTCTATACTATCTTACTTTGAACAGAAAACAAGTAGATACTATTTGGTTATAACAATGGATAGTTTTTTTCCACTGAAACTTGACGTTATTTGTAGGCAAAAATTCAAATAATGAAAAAGATATTTACGAACGTTTGGTTTGGTTGTTGTTAAATGCAAAGCAATACAGTGGATTTCCACTACTCTGTCCACTACTGGGACTGAAACGAGATTTTTTCCATTATAATACTGCAGACAGAGAACTGAATCACTGGAGAAGCATTTAGAAACAATCTAATATTTTAACTGCTCCAGTTCAAACTGTATTAAGACTTGTCTTGCTGAAGTTACATATATGACACGTGAAAAATGCATAGAGTATCTTATAAGTTTGCACCTTGTCATCCGTCTGTCTGCGTTTTAGCAGCGACACCTTGTATTGTGTTACAATTTTGCACACGTATGTCTTAGTACTGGAGGATGTGTTCTTTTATGTGGCAAAACTTTCCATGGTGCGCTGTTTTTCCGATTTTGTCATGAAAAGTGACATGTGTGTGTGAGAGAAATTCTTACATCATTTACCAATAGAGTAACAAACCTTACTATCTAATCCCAGGTGTACGCCTAAATACTCGAGAATTTTACTTGGAACAATATAACTATGTTTAGTTACTCTACTCGTGACAAGGTTGTGTATTAAATAAAACGACTAGCAAAGTTATTGTATGTTTCGTATGTTATTAGTATTATTAATCTGGGAAGTGCTAACATAAAAATCCGATTAGACTTAAGTAATAGTTTTGTCAGTACCTAAGTAAAACTTCGGTTAACCTTAAATATTTTCCAACGGTAAAACGTAGCTGATTTTCTACCAAAGCTTACAAGGAATTTTGCACAAATTTTATCTACAGTGAATAGAGTGTGTACATGTTTTCCATTGTATAACTTGAATAGAAACATTTATTCACTAATTTATGTGTAACTTTCAAAAGTGATGAGATTAGATCATGTAAATAATTATTCTAATAAGCAAAACAGCTGTGTTTGTTTGTTTTTGAATTTCGTGCAAAGCTACTCGAGGGTTATCTGCTCTAGCCGTCCCTAATTTAGCAGTGTAAGACTAGAGGGAAGGCAGCTAGTCATCACCACCCACCGCCAAGAATAGGTTAGGAGTGAGCGATAACTATCATGCTAATATAGATAGCATGTTATTATGTTATAATAACATATTATAACATATGTTATAATATACTGTACCAATATATTCTTGTACACAATACTAGAAAAGTATTGCGCCAGTTGATTAAGGCGCTCGACTCGTAATCTGAGGGTCGCGAGTTCGAATCCCCATCACACCAAACATGCCTGCCCTTTCAGCCGTGGGGGTCTTATAATGTGACGGTCTAATCCCATTATTCGTTTGTAAAAGAGTAGCCCGAGTAGTCTAAGACTGCTAAATTAGGAACGGCTAGCGCAGATAGCCCTCGTGTAGGTTTGCGCTAAATTTAAAACAAACAAAAACCAAACATTTAATGTTTCTATACAGTGCTGTGGGGAGAGAACAGATAGCCTATTGTGTAGTATGGGATTTAGTTACAAACACATTTTATTTTGGTATCCAAGGTAGTTATGTGTTTTTATCTATTTCTTAATTAAAATATATTTTAGGAGTGCTTTTTCTTGATCGTTAAGAGTTAAGGTTAAGTATGTACAAAATCTCCCAAAATGTTCTAAATGTGCTCTATGATCTCTCTCTATTATTATTATTTTATTATATTCGAGGTAGTCTCTTTCAATCTTGACGTGCATCATAACTAGCATCAAGATAAAGTCAAGTCCGATTACCCATGAAAAGTTATGCAACTATGTTAAATATTAAGTAACTATATCATTAAATGATACATTCACTTCCACGAAAACACAATACGATCTGAATATCCGTTCGTTTTTATGTTTGTGGAAAATAACATTAAAACGTTCATACTGAAAGATGTCGACCTGAGAGTAACGTTGGCCTGTGTTCTCTATACAAGAAGTTCTCGACTATTAATTGATACGTGAAGAGGACAGTGGCATTGTTTACAGTACTGTGCGAACAACTTCAGTGGCTGAAGCAGGTCATTTCGACTTTACGCTAGAACAAGAGTTTTGTTCCTCACCACTTGGTCACTTATAACCTCTCCACTTGCTGTTTCAGGTCTAACAGTAGTTAGATAGGCAATGTTACATAGGTGGTAGTCAATATGGACATAGATGACGTTTCATGACGTTGTCTAGACTGCTTAGTGATTCAGACCAGCTGTCTGATGTAGCATGTCCATTAAACGAACCTAGATATCCCAAGATGAACTGGGTGATATAGTGTCTTTCGATTTACAATATAACAATTAAGGGCTCGAATCCTCTCTGTGGACACAGCAGATAGCCCGTACTCATACACACACATAGTCACCAGGCGATTAGGGCGCTTGACATGCAATCTGAGGGGCGCGAGCTCGAATCACCCGTCCCACCAAGCATGCTCGTCCTTTCAGCTTTGGGGCGTTATAATGTGTTGGTGAATCCCACTATTCGTTGGTAAAAGAGCAGCACTAAAGTTGACGGTGGGTGGTGACGACTAGCTATCTTCCCTCTAGTCTTACACTGCTACATTAGTGACAGCTAGCGCAAACAGCACTCGTGTAGATTTGCGCAAAATTCATAACAAACCAAACTGGTTTTTTCGGCTCTTGATATTGATGCACTCTGTACTCTCACCCACAAAATCGTCGTCTGCTACAAGTGGGTAAAAAATATCATTTAACTATATGGAAATGACCTTAATTAAAGCGGTAACCAAATCAGAAAACGGACAAAATGAGTCAATATTAAGTAGAAATGAGGATACTGTCTTTGAAAACCATGCTGAACGTCCAGGTTTTACTTCAAAAGCCTTGAATTCTGACAATACGAGAATATAACTACCGATATATCAAATTTCACTCACAATTGTTCTTTCGTACAGTATTACATTTTTATCCCTTTGATGTTTTAGTGTTATGTATTTTAAAACTTTCATTTTATCAAATCGCAGGTGAAATCCATTGGGCCTGTTACATTTTTCCTTAAAGTATAATACTATTAACTGAATGTTTAGCAGTTATCATATCCACAATCAGATTTTGTCCACAAAAAAAATTAAAATTCATCAATCAGGAAGCAATACGAGTAATATCAGATTACAATAGGACAAATTTATCAACTAAATCACCTCCATTTTTGTTGGTCTAACATGTGTCGAGCCAGTAAAGCCAGATGTAATGCCACACGTCACTTAGTACTTGATCTTGATGCACTAACAGATTAAACGTTGCACTTATATCCTGAAAACCATTCACGCAGACCAAAGCAAGTGGTTGGACATAAAAAAGTTTTTATTACTTTTCTATACAACGCCCCCATGGCCCAGCATGGCCAAGCGTGTTAAGGCATACGACTTGTAATCTGAGAGTCGCAGGTTCGCATCCCCGTCGCGCCAAACGTGCTCGCCCTTTCAGCCGTAGGGGCGTTATAAGTTCGGTCAATCCCACTATCGTTGGTAAAAGAGTAGCCCAAGCGTTGGCGGTGGGTAGTGATGACTTGCTGCCTTCCCTCTAGTCTTACACTGCTAAATTAGGGACGGCTAGCACAGATAGCCCTCGAGTAGCTTTGTGCGAAATTCAAAAAGCAAAAAACATACAACGCCCCCTAGTGACAGTATTATTATTACAAATCTGCTGAATAGCAGTGCAGTTACAATACACTTTTGTTCATCAGAGGAAACTATTACCAGTCGAAAGTGACAAAATTGGTGTGTATTTTATTTATGTCCATACTTACCTGTTCTTTTACAGTGGTTGAGGGCTGGGCGTGGCCTGGTAGTTAGCGTGCAAGGCTGTGGCTCCAAAGGTTCATAGTTTCTAGGGAAAAAAAGGGTCGCGTAACGCATTTGGGGCCGTGGTTGTGTTGTTAGATTGACGATAAAAATCTTAATATTCTGTTAGAATAATGCAAAATATGGCGGTGGATGCTCTTATCTGCCTTCCTTCTAAACTATCTAAAAAGATAGTTAAGAACCTAAAAAGGGTTAAGGTGCACCTTTGCACGAATACACCAAATAAACAAAACCTAGCTAAAGAATGAGTGTAGTCCTTCAGCGTTCCTGGTATATTTTGTGCTCAGATGTTTTCTCCTTGCAATGATATAAATTGTAACACAATTTACCAAAATTATAAACTGTTTTCTCTCATTGTCAAAATTTTAAATGTCGGTTTGAAAGAAATGTGAGACTCAGTCCATTGTTAGATTCGTCATTTAGGTCGATTTCCGGGAAATCTACTTGTCGTTAATTAACCCCAGGATAAGGATAAACCAAACTAAAATATCTGACCTCATTAAATGAGTCTTACAAATTTATAAACAAAGAAATAACGACAATATATTTGAGGCATCTATTGAAATAGTATAAACGACTAACAACCAAACCTTGGAAATTCAACATTTGTTTTATTGCACTGCCGATTCTAAAGAAATGCCTCTATGTCCATCGAGTGTGTACACGTGTTTCGTGATGACGTGCTTTAAATTGCTGTAATAACTACAATTATAATTTTATGTTTCATGCGTGTTTCGTCACCTAGCGTAAAGAGGGCACTACAACTGGGTGGAAAATATCATCTTCTATATAAAATCCAGGTTATATTTTAACGAAACTTACTATAACCAGCGATGATTTGTTTGTTAACTTTTGTGTGCTTGATTCATATTTCGAACCCACAAGATTTTTATTTAGTATACGAATTATTTAAAAAAATATATTTGAAAAATAAAAGTAAGATTCATTCTAGGGTTACGATTCGCCACACTATTTTCGCAGCATCACATTTCTCTATTTTTGAAGGAACTACTTCTAGATACGGTTTATAACTCGTAAGCACCAGTGAAATGGCAAGCCAGATGTACAATTGTACCGATTATCGAGAAGTTTTCTGGTTCGTCAGTTGTTCTAGAATATGATCAGTTTAATTAAAGAATATAATAAGTATAATATAATACGGTGTTAAATAAATGATGTGACCTTAACATTGTGCAATAACCCAGCTGGTCTGAAGAGTCCTCGTATTGTACGAAAGGCCTCGTCGGCAGTGGATACACCGTATATAACGTGGTTGACATATTATTATATACATTCTTTTCTTTTCACTTTCACTCAGTATGGCTCGGCATGGCCAGGTGATTAAGACGCTCGACTCGTAAGCCGAGGGTCTCGGGTTCGAATCCCCGTCACACCAAACATGCTCGTCCTTTCAGCCGTGGGGGCATTATAATTTGACGGTCAATCCAACTATTCATTGATAAAAGAGTAGCCCGAGAGTTGGCGGTTGGTGGTGATGACTAGCTGCCTTCCCTCTAGTCTTACACTGCTAAATTAGGGACAGCTAGCGCATATAGTCCTCGAGTAGCTTTGCGCAAAATTAAAAAACAAACAAACAAATTAAGAAGCGCATATCATTATAATATTCCCTTATGATAGTTTTTCCTTATAGAGACATATTTGGGATATTGTAATGTATTTTAAAATAATTAAGGATTGGGTCACATTGGTATAAACGTGAAAGTAGAAAATACGCGTTCGATCTGGATATTAATTACTGCAAGGAAATGCGAGCTGTTTTTTTGGGTTCCAAAAATACTATCAACCCACAAGCAAAACCGGATGACTGTTTAAAACCACCTGGAATTTTATTACAAGAAAAATATCAGACTTACTTTTGTCTTCTGTGTAGACGTTTTCGTGCACAACATTTACAGGGCTCTGTTAGTTGTATATACCTCACGTTAGCATTTAATGTGCTGGCATTATTTTTATGTATAGTTAATGAGAGTCGCGTGGCTAGAAAATGATTGAAGTAATTTTTTATGTCAAACCCTCAAAGTGTAAAGTTCGTTTTTGTCACGAACTAAGTAATTTCTGGAAGTTTTCTATGTGCGAAAAAATTTTATTCTTTTTTTACTGCAGAGTTGTAACACGTGATGTCTGTGCTCTTTCCACCTCGAGAAATCGAGCACCAGATTTTAACTTTTTATCTCTGTTGCTGTGTGCAAAGCTGCACAATAAGCTGTCTGTGCTGTGCTCCGCACCGACGATTATAAGCCCACATATTTACCGCTGAGCCATTGGTGGCGAAATTTACTACTGACACACTCTATCAGTTAGTAAAAGTTATTGTTGGTGTTTGTAATCACGCACAAAGCTACACAATGGGCTATCTGTGCTCTGCCCACGAAGGGTATCGAAACTCGGTTTTTAGCGTTGTAAGTCCGTAAAATACCGCTATGCCACTGGGGGGCGTTACAGAAAGAACAACTTGTTATCAGCATATTATCATACTTATTTTGAAGTCACGTACACCTTTAAAGAAGTGAGAAAATCTAGCAAAATATCTCTTTTCTGGTTTTATGACAATCTATGTCGTTTCATCAAAGAATAAAATATATTCGATAGTTCTTTTCTCTTTAAAAAAGTTGAAGGGAAACATTTTAATCTTTCCTGAAGTGTACAGCTGTTGCTGTTTTTTTCCTTTCGTCGTATGCTTTCGTTTTACAGTTAATAATATCATGGTGATAATTGCCACTTGACTTCGTTTTCTTTTTTCTACTTAAAACAAATCAGCACCACCTCAATCGAAGCAGGTCTAGAGTATCATCGAATTTTGACATGACTTCATCATGTCATTGGATCACAAAAAGCACGCGCTTACAATGTTCTTTTGATGAAGTATGATTCGTGGCTCGTGTCGGTATCAAGCTTAGTTTGAATGATTAGAGCTATATTGGTAGACTGGAAGAGCTCTCAGTTAGCGCGTGCAGTCAGTCAAGCTGTTTCCATACAATATTTACAACAAATGCAGACGTCACCTCTTGTTCTAGCCTGATTAGGCGTGCGTGCCTGAATTTGACTAAGCTTTCTAGATCGCTGATGTCTAATTAATGAAATGGCGCATGGCCAGCTTGCTGTTCGGAAACGGCAGGTGTGTACTGCCGCTTAAACTACGACAAGGAAGCCGTTATCAAAAAGATTTAGCCGTTGGAGCAAGAGTAACATTAAGCGGGAAGTACTAAAAAAACGTTCTCTCTGTTTAAACGTTCTAAGGTAGACTTCTGAAAATTTAGTGGAGTAACTTATGTGACAGATACACTAAGAAAACACAATAGTAAGATAACTTACATCTCTGTTTCTTATTATTAAAAAAAAAAAGAAGCTGAAAATAGCACGAGTGTGAGTTGGTAACCCTAGAAGATTTGAACCACTGCTTTTAACGTAAATAAAAAGCCCTAGCGACAAACTTTTGCTCTAAATAAAAACAATCAGTATTCTGGAGTATAAACAATAAGTGTTGTGACGCGAATATCCCGGATATTATATGTAATGTAAGAAATAAATACGTAGTTCATATGGTGAATTATCACACTGTCCATGATAATAAAACACGAATACGAAACACCACAAAGAATTTTCAGTCATTAAAGCTTTATTTCACAACATATATTGAATAACCGTAAAAGGTTTTGAAAAACAGTTTGGCTTTATTTGATTTAACGATATATACGTAGTTCTTACGCGTTTCTGGTGTGCACGGGGTATGCATATTTCTGACACATTTTTTGGTGTACTCGGAATATGCGCATTTTAACATATTTCTTGGTTTAAACATAAATCACATAACTGTAATTTTGCGATATATTCTTTATTTCGTTCATAACAAAAGTAGTGTACTGAGAAGAAATTCGCGTCTTAATTACGTCTATTTATTGTCGAAATCACAACGTTTCTTCTCATTAAGTTCGAACAATGTCTTGACGTGGAAATCGATAGCAATTCCGTAAAGAATCTAACGATGTCTTGACGCAGAAATGGATAGAAACTCCGTGTAGAATCTAACAATGTTTTGACGTGGAAATGGATAGAAACTCCGTAAAGATTCTAACAATGTCTTGACGTGGAAATGGAAAGCAACTCTGTAAAGAATCTAACAATGTCTTGACGTAGAAATGGAAAGCAACTCTGTTAAGGATCTAACAATATCTTGACGTGGAAATAGACAGCAACTCCTTGTAGAGATATCTTTTACCAGACATTAAGTTTGAAGTTTACATCTTAATCGTGTAACTTGTGGTTAGGTATCTGTAACAAGAAGAAATTATTGGAGATGTGAACCTAATTGTAATCAATAAACGAAGGGGTTACGTGATAAATTCAGTTCAATAAACAACTGAATATTTGTATGCCTGACTTTTCCTTATACATTTGTAATGACTTAATACTACTTTGTGCTTCAAATTATTTTATTAACTATAACTGTATACAGCTAACTACTCTTCCGGTTTCTTCAGAGTTATATCTCAAGAAAAACTTGCAATGGTAGTGATGGATTTACTATTATGTATGTATTTTAATATATATATTTATTTATGTTAAATTTATATTTAGAAATGGTCGTAGCTCATACTGTTAAATCAGCATTGTGAAATTCCTGCCTATTCAAGAAAATTGCAGAGGATTCTCGAGTGTAAAAATCAATAATACATGTATGCAAGTAAACACTGACGTAACGTCAGCATTGTTGTGCAGGCTGAAATTTGTATAGACTATCCTCATGCTTATAAATATAACCAACGCGTCTTACCAAGAGACAGTGTATATTATTGATTTGCTATATAATTGGTGTGCTGTAAACCTCGGAAGCTATAACTATGATTGTTAAACGCTTATTTATCGATAACTCCAGATATTTGACCTGGAACGTTCACAGATTTTTAAAATTATAAACTATTTAACTTCAGGATTAACATTAGACATTAGTATTTATGAATGTGTTATATAACTAATGTGATGGATAACCTGGCCGACGAAGAACAAAGAATGCAAAGCCACCTATCTCCCAATTATGTGAATTGCATATACGTCAACTCAAAATTCATTCGCTCATCGTGAACGTTTGATAAGATATCAAGAAGGTTCTAGAGCATATAGAAGACTCAATATTGTTTGTAAATTTGTAGAAAAAGGATATGTACATAGATCATTATTTGTAATAACCATTATTATAAATTGTGTTATTGTCTGCATGTTAAAATATATTTGTATTAAAGGATTGTGTGCATCACTGTTGTTGGTAAGTATCGTAAATATATATATCGACATTTATTTAACTTCTAAATCTAAATGATCATTTTTAAAATTCATTTTCAGGCTATTCAAAAATATAATACGTTATGTAATAAACTGGAGGCTCGTCCGCGATAAATTGTAATACGTAACATAATAAATTGAAGGTTCGTATCTAAGATCTGAATTCAAGACAAAATTCATTCTAAATTCAAGTTCAAATCTTAATTTAATTTAAATTTATCAATGTCAACAAGATCTGATAATGTCTGATTCTCAAAGTTTTCTTGAATCGCCCTCCTTCGAATAACTAAAGAGATATAACAAAAATGAATTGCTCAAAATTTCCAAAGTTTTAAACTGGAATTTAAAAAATTAATATGAAATATAAACTAAGAAGTATTTTAATGAAATACTACTCGATGATGGTTTCTTGCCTGAGGAAGTATTAGAGGACTATTCTAGTGTTCTTACTGGCTAATCAGACTTGAGGGATAAAAATAAGTCAGATATTCAATTAAAACTTAAGCAAATTGAGCTTCAACAAATTCGTATTCAAGCTGAAAAAGAGAAAGAACAAGTTCAACATCTCAACACCCAGAAAGCTCGCATTGAAGCCAAAAAAGAAATTAAGATGAAAGAAATGGAAATTAGAATCAAATCCAATCGACCAAGACAAAATGACAACTTTGAATTTAACTGATATGTTAATGTATAATCATTCAATGATAATGAAACTGACAGATGTTTCTAAAATTTTGAAAAGGTTGCCCAAAGCAATATAATAGCCCATTGAAAAGTGATCATTATTTTTACAGAGTGTCTTAACCGGTAAAGCACAAGAAACTTATGTTGCTCTTTTTCACTCTAAAAATAGAACGAATTATTAAAAGAACCTCGATGTGTTTTCCTCACATGCTGTTACTCGATCTTAGGAAAAGAAATTAAGCTAAAAACAAATGACAGACACAAGTTTGGAGAATGATATTATAAATTTGTCTTTTCAATAATAAAATCATCCTCAGATGAAAAAGTGAGCGGCCCACAATCGTTTTGGGATCAGTAACAACTTTTCTCTCAGCCAACTCATTTTCTAACAACTTGTATACAACTAAGAAATAAGTCGTATATTTTGAGAATAGCTGCTTTAATCTTATCATAATTCGTTCTATCTTTTAGAGTGAAAAAGAGCAACATAAGTTTCTTGTGCTCTACCAGTTAAGACACTCTGTAATAACAATGATCACTTTTAGATGGGCTCTTATATTGCTTTGGGCAACCTTTTCAAAATTTTAGAAACATCTGTCAGTTTCATTATCATTGAATGATTGTACATTAACACGTTTTGGATCCAACGAGGATCTTGTGGATGCTTGTCCTACTGGCGATTCTAAGGGGAGTGGCAATTATGAATGTAAGGGATCTTGTTCACCTAATGAAGTCCCATTTGCTTAAAGTAAACCAATTGCTGAACTAGAAAAGGATTCTCAGATCTCTTCACTGTTTAAATATACACTCTCAAAAGATAAACTGGAGAAAGTTGCAAATGGTTATTGTTTCAAAAATAGTGTACTTATGAAGAACTGAAGACCACCAGGTGCGCCAGCTTCAGAGGATTGAGCTACAGTTTATCATATCATTATTCCCAAAGCATATAGTTCTGAAATATTGAAATTTGCCCATAAACTCCCTACTGTAGGTCACTTAAGTGTCAACATGATATGTGGCAAAATTATGAGACATTTCGTTTGGCTACAAAATTGGGCAAGATGTATCTCAGTTTTGCAAAACTTTTTATACATGTGAGATGGTTGGAAAATCTAACCAGAAAATTTCTGTTTCTCCTTTAAAACTTACCCCATCTTTAAAAGAATCCCTCAGACGCGTACTTGTTGATTGTGTTGGACCTTTACCAAAAAGGTGATCAGGAAACCAGTATTTGTTGGCTATCATGTGCGCATCCACTTGATTCTCTGAAGCTATGCGTTTGAGAAACATTTCAACCAAAAAAATTCTAAGACTTTGATTAATTCCTTTACTTTCCCAAATATATTCATTCTGATCACAGAATGTATCAAAAAGTATAGCCTAATGAAGGAATACTGGACTGTTCCTCTAATTGACAGGGCAAAATAAATCTCTTCTTATAGAAAGATGTGTAATTCAACATTTCACTCATCACAACAAAACCTTACCAAAATACATCAAATTATTATAAATAGAATCCGTGACCTAATTTCACTTCATATTAAATACTCAGTACTTGGTTGGATCTTCTTATACTTTATTAACCTTTGCAAAGCGAAGTAGCGTGCTTTCAATTAGGTTATTTTATCCCAACTTCTCACCAAAAGGCACTACAACTCAACTACAGTAGCTGATTTAGAGTCGTGGTTAGCAATTATCCGATTAAGTTCAGCCCGATAGTTTTCAATGGGATTACAACTGAAAGACTTCGCTGGTCATGGTATTCTTTTAAAGTCCTCCTGGTGGAGATGATACTGTACGGTATGCACACCGTGGACAATTGCACTGTCATCCTGGAACACAAATTATTTCCAAACTTTGCCTTACATATAAAAAAATATCATCTCCAAGTTATACCTGTAGGAAGGTCCATTGACGCTTCCCTGGAAGATATGAAGAGATATGACGAATAGTTACCCAAACATACACTTCACCTCCTCCTGTGGGAAAAGTAGTTTTCCCTCATCATTTCTCAAAATGTAGTAGTCTTTCATGAAAAATAACCTTGTTTGGTCGGTTTCCTATTCACGGTTCTTCTGGATACCCCGAAATAAACGTGTTCATGCATTCTTGTCGTAAGTTGTTGCAAGACTTCTTTCGACCTTGACGTGTTAACTTATCATCTCGGGTAACAGTTTTTCATCTTCTACTAGTAGGCTTTCTTAAAACAACGTTTATAGTCCAATGAAGTTTCTTTCAGGATTCTGTAAACAGCGTATGAGGGGTTCCCTACTGTTCTGGCAATGTCTGTTTGCTTCATACCATTTCAGGAGGGTCGAACAGTTTGATGTGCTGTTATTTCTGACACGTGACAAAACATGACTCTACACCAAGTACGGAGAAACTGTTTGAACAAAAGCACGCTCTTTTATACAAAACAGGTGTTTATGTGTATTTTGTTGATGAAATGTTCAAAACAATTTATACAGACCATAATAACAACCCATACTTGTTTATTGGATTATATACTACCTTTTCTGTTACTAACTGAGTATTCACACAGTAACTAATTGCATGTAGACAGTAATATCAATAGAGAACAATATGGAAATAGCAATTCTCAATCGTAATTAGTTGTGTCTACGATAATTTGATTTTTTGTCTCCTTTCATAGTTTCTGATTCAACTCAAACCTTTGCTAGTAGGCTTTTGACCCTATAAAATATACATTTTACTTGAAATACAAATAAAGCGTTCCGAATGAGTTTTTTGGGGGCGTTAGCTTATCTGATCTCATTTACTTCAAAATCAGTATTATCATGCAAGGAGTCGTTCAGAACAATAGTCTAAACAGAACTTTTGTAAATTTAAAAATCTGAGACCCATACAAGTACCGTTTTTTATTCTCGACAACACGTTTTAGTAAACTATTAATCGATTGATTTACTTGGGTTTTTATAATTTTGCGCAACGTTACACGATGATTATTTGCGCTAGCCGTCCCTAATTTAGTATATTTACACTATAGAGGAAGGCAGCTAGTCATCACCATTCATCGCCAACTGCCCCTCAGTGGCTCAGCGATACGTCTGCGGACTTACAACGCTAAAAACTGGGTTTCGATACCCGTGGTGGGCAGAGCACAGATAGCACATTGTGTAGCTTTGTGCTTAACTTAAAACATCAAAAACAACAACCATCGCCAACTATTAGGTTACTCATTTACTAATGAATAGTGCGATTGACCGTAACATTATAACGCCCCCATGGCTGAAAGGGTGAATATGTTTGGTGTGAAGAGGATTCGAACCCGCGAATCAAGCGCCCTAACCACCTGGCCCTGGTGGGCCTGTATCAATAAAAGAATCTCTAGAATTATCATAGACAAATATAGCGTTAAATATGAACATAGGGAATTTTAAAGGTAATCATTTCCAGAGATCATTACTTTGTTGTACCAATCTTTATATAGGACAGTCTCGGTCAGAAAGTATGGTTTATGATAAGGTTCGGAAAGATCATGTGCCAGGAGTTGTAGTAAAATTATAAACACGGTTATCCAACAAAGATGTTAAAAACTTCAAGTTTGTAAATCAAAAACTTGCGGTTTCCGGCAGCTGATAAAGAAGGCAGCTGCAGTGAAGAAGTTTCAAAGACGGTATTTAAATATGAGTTTTAAAATAAATTGTACAATAAAATTGCTCGCGTTTAAGATAAAGAAATTATGCAACTTCTAGTGGAGTCTCATAATGTCGACCTCGAAGTTATGTGAAAATAAAAAACACGTTCGAGACCGATGAATCCACATTGGAATGTGTCTTATCTGCCTATGATGTAATGTATGTGTTTTCTTATAGCAAAGCCAAATCGGGCTATCTGCTGAGTCCACCGAGGGGAATCGAACTCATAACTTTAGCGTATGATTTAATGTATTTGTCTTTGCTTCATGGATCTGATGCATGTCAGATAAGAAATTAGATGTGCATGAGTAAAATGAATGAAATATAATGAGCTAGAATTTAACTGTTTTAGCGCAAAACTATACAATAGGCTATTTTATGCTGTCCACCACGTAGAATCAAACCTTATATTTTAGCGTTGTAAGTTCGTTAACTTAGAATATAAGTTATAGAGAGAGCGAGACTATAGACATCTTGTGAAATACATTAGTTTTAGCGGAAATAAAGCCTAATTTTTTTATAACAAATTATTATAGCAAATAATTGTTGAAAATATATCATGTACTATCAGAGAAATGTCATTGGTTATGCACTATGCCCAATAAAAAAATGTCTTGTAGAATCCACATCTCTTTCTAAAAATAATAAAAATAAAGGGTTAAGAAATGTCGTATGCATAGACGATCTAGTACAAAAGAACAAAACCAAAATAAAATATTACGTTCTTTTTTTCGAAAATAATAATAGGCTTAAAGTCAAAATCTTATTTTGCCCTTTTGGCAATCTAATGGTAAATTCCCAAATTGCTGAAAAGAAATGTTACAATTATTTCAGTTTACATGTGAGAAGATGTGCGATAACAATGTTGACAGCTTGTTCTCAGAACAAACGCGAATGATTAGTTGAATAAAGTTATTTTTAATAGAAAAGCTGTTATACCTGAAATGCAGTGATTAGGTATAATAATAATGCTATTTATTTTAGCACGTATAGGTTCCAGTAATATTGTAACTCATAACAGTATTATATAATAGAGATTCCAAAATAGGGAAAGAACTGAGTTAAAGGTAACTACGTAAATACAGAAAGTACAGAGTTCCTTTTGAATTAATGGTGAAGAAAACTGTGATTTTCAGTATTAGTATCTACGTATGCTTAAATGCACTGAACCCCCGGGTCAGAGACCCCTTGATTTAAGTGCAGCATTACGTGATTACAAACCAAGTCTATACCGATTTTGGGACGATTACCATCAACATTTGAATGTATATTTGATCACGTGGGAAATTGTATATCCTTAGTGAAGGAATTCAAACCTGCGTACGTGTATAAAAATTAGACCCAATCACTGATCTGTGGATGCCGAAGTAGCGCTGTGTAAGGGAAGGTATTATTATTTCTCAATTTATTTTGTATGTACGTGTGAAACCTTTACTTAGATAATTCATTGATATGTAAAAATAGAAAGAAAAAATCGAAAGATATTCTTTATTGCTCAAATTACGAATCTGGCTATGTTAGTAACAATGAGAAGCGTAATAATTTTACATTACGCAAAAACAAATCGCGATCGGATATGGTTGTCGTCCTCTTTTAAAAAAAAAATTATAGATGACAATTCCTTAAGCCTAAACAGTATAAAGAAAGAAAAAAATTATGCATTCCACTAAGACATGATCGAATTTTAGTGCAGCTTAAATAAAACGGTAAAGTTTATTTGTTTGCTTGTAGTTAAACACAAAGCTACACAATGGGCTATCTGTGCTCTGTTCACCACGGGTATCAAAACCCAGTTGCCAGCGGTATGAATCTGTATGGATATAAAGTAATAAAATGTAGATTAGCTTATCTAAATCTAATTCAAATAATTTTAATTCGTATTTTAAATTTAGTACTTATGTAATAGTTGTAAAAATAATTTTATTAACCCTTTCTTGTATGCATAAAAGTAGCATTTCATAAGTAATTAATGAATGCAAATATTTCATTGTAACTTTATTCTTCAGTACAGCACTGCAAAGATTATCAAAACATAAATGAGTTAGTGATTTATTTGTAAAATACAATGTTGTTTTAACTGTTAGCATTCTATGTCAAGTTCGACCAATCACTTGAAAGATGCTAAACTTGAAAATCTCGGCTTCTTTAATCAGTTGTTTATAAGTTGATTTGCAGCAGTATATTACGTTTGTTTATATGATGTTTGGGTGATTTTTCTTTTTGCGTGATATTTGTATATTTTCATTTTCGCATGTTTTTACGTGACATCTTTCACTGGAGTTTGGCGTTAAATTTCAAACAATAACAACAACCAACGACATCAAACTGCAATCACAATAAATCTTGTTAAGATAAAGCCCAGAAAGATTTCATAATAAACGTTTCTTTAACACGTGGCCCGGCATGGCCATGTGGTTAAAGGGCTCGATTCCTAATGTGAGGGTCGCGAGTTCGAATCCTTGTCACAGCGAACATGCTCGCCCTTTCAGCCGTGAAGGCGTTATAATGTGACATTCAATTCCACTATTCGTTGGTAAAAGAGTAGCTCAAGAGTTGGCGGTGGGTGGTGATGACTAGCTGCCTTCCCTTTCTAGCACTGTCTAACACTGCTAAATTAGGGACGGCTAGCGCAGATTGCCCTCCTATAGCTTTGCGCGAAAATCAAAACAAATAAACGTTTCTTTAACACGTTGGTTTCTAACCAGTTTTAATTTAACGATCATGGCTTTTTACTCCATAAGTGTCATACTACACTTTATAACGAAAGATTGTAACAGAATTTACACTGCAGACAAGGCAGAATCAATGTTTATAATAAAGCATAATTTATTTTTCTCGAACAACTTAAAAACAAAAGTAGATTAACGTAAAAAACAATTAATATAAGAGAACAAGAAAATTGATATTATTGAATAGGTTAAGAACAAAAAGATATCAGAAAATACGGTCAGAAGCGTATTTATTTATTTTTGTAGACAAGTAATAATGATGGGCTGGAAGAATTAATTACGATAAAAAAACACACACACACACAAATAATTATTTGAATGCATCGCCTCGAACTACGATAAAACATTAGGGTTGTAAATAAATATCTTATTTTAATTACTAGTTATAATGACAGTAGCGGTCTCTTCCATGTTATCAGCTGTTGTGTTGCAACTGTGTCACAACTCGATTACCACGAACATCTGTCAGATTTCGGGACTATAGGAAGTTGTGGCTCTCGAAGGTATTCAATCACGGTCTTCCAAATTCCGTTATATCGATGGCACGTGCCACACGCATGTCTGGAAGGACAGGTGTTTCTTGCAAAATTCATTTCCACTTTGAACAAAAATCGTTTTTATCGTAGGTAACGACACGATAAACTCTACGACTGATGTCCTAACGGTTATTCTGAAAATTCTTAGAAAGGTAGAATTGGAGGGAGGAATGATAAAATATGAGTTGGGCAGCTGTAAGGTAAGTTTATATGCCTATATATAAATATACATACATGCATCCTACCCCGGAAGGTTTCTAGGCCTAACTAACAAGTTCTCATTCTAGCAGCGGGACTCGTATAAGAAACAAACCTGTATTTTGAATAAATGATAAAAAAATAATTGAATACGTGAACGTATTGTTAACAATAAGAGGTTAAAATTAGTTTAACAGTTGCCTTTGTTTGTAGATAATTAACAAGCATACTATGTTTTGTATTAGTTTCTACCCAGTTTCGTATTAGGGTGTATTTCGTTTTGTATGAAGATGTATTCAGGTGGTTATGCCTACTTTTGTATTATCATGTATTGACCTTTATACGAGGATATACTGAGTTTGTACAGGATGTAGTCAATTTTGTACTGAATAAAACGATCTGATGTAACGTAGTACGTCCTTAAACGTGTGTATGTTATAAACATGAAGGGTTCTACAGTTCTGTGATCTGTTGTTTTAAAATATTGTTATTGGCGGAGATTCAGAGACCTTAATAAGATTGGTATTTTGAAATAACAATAACATTTAAGCGTTTAAAAATTAGTAACAGGCAAACTCTATATCAATTTCACTGAAGTATTACATTTCAGAATAAACTATTTTTTATCATATGGTTTAACACTGCATTATAAATACATTTTCAAAGTGTTCCACTTAATACGAAGTGAGTAAAAATATGTTTTTTTTTCGGAATTAGTTTGCGAAATGCGATAAAGATAACAATAAACATATGAAGTCTATTACATATAATTATGTAGCGTCATTTTTCAATATACATTCAATATGAAAACAACTTAGTGTTAATATTTATCAAAGTCACAGTAACTATTAGTGAATATATTTACTGAAGTGATTTTTCTTGATAATTACGTATCAGTGTTGCACATTTGGTTTGACTAAATAAATATCCTGGATCTAAATAAGCTAATTTCAGGTTATCTTTAACCTTCTATTAAAAGTGAAGTAAATCTCGGGCGCTTTATTAAGGCGATTCGTTTCGTGTTGGTTCTTTTGAAATTGATCAGAGATAAACTTGGGTGCTTCTAACACTTCCATCCCTGAGATACACATTTGCGTTTAACAGTGAAAAAAAAAAATCATTATTTTGCATTTCATTGATTCAGAAATTAATTATGATGTTTGAATTAAGTTAATTTTGACAGTATTTAATTTTGTGAAGTAAATAATAAAAACTAGTTATTAGAGAAATTTGTTGTTAATTTTTATACATGTTATTTAAGGGGTTAGAAATGCATCAACCTTGTTAAGTTGATTCTTATCTTATAAGCTATATTTTCGTTCGGTTTACCACGTGGTACATAAAATGTGTGGTATAGTGATACCTACTTCCGGTTTTATATAGTAGCATTAATAAAATTATTAATAAAACTAACTGATAACTGTTATAATTAGATACAACTACCCTAAATGTGAATAAACAGCCACTGTAATACCATGCTCTTATATGTACACGTTCAATTAAACAATTATTGTATTGTTGCATTCTTGGCTATACATGATCAAATAAACAGTCACCATAATATCATCTTCTTATTTGTACACGTTCAATTAAACAGTCACTGTATTATTATATTCTTGGCTATACATGATCAAATAAACAGTCACCATAATATCATCTTCTTATTTGTACACGTTCAATTAAACAGTCACTGTATTATTATATTCTTGGCTATACATGATCAAATAAACAGTCACCATAATATCATCTTCTTATTTGTACACGTTCAATTAAACAGTCACTGTATTATTATATTCTTGGCTATACACGATCAATTAAACAATCACTGTATTATTATATTCTTGTCTATACACGATGAAATAGTCATTGTTATGACATGAGCAGAATGGTATAAATAATCGCTTCGGCAATGCATCGATAGGGTTGATTAACTAAGAGTAAACTATGATGAGGCGAGCTACAAACCTCCGGATTAAACATACCTCCCAGTTAGGGTTCTTCAGATTAATGTCTAGTAATACAGGACCGTGTGTCAGACCTGCTATAGGCAACTATCGTATGAAATAGTTTCATGAAGTTTATTAAAATGCCTATAAATTTTTGGTTGCGTTCTAATCCAGAACATTGTTTTATAATGTCTTGTAACCAATTGGTTGCGTTCTAATCCAGAACCATGTTTTATAATGTTTTGTAACCAGATTCAGCCAGTGTGGTAGCTACTATATTAGAGACATTCTATGACCGTCACGTAAGGCGAGACTGACAATGAATTCTCAAAATTTAGTGCATGACTGGCCAGATATAAATAGCACGTGAACTATAAGAACAATTTGGGCAGTTTCAGAGAGAATCGTTTGGACTTTGAAATAACTCGCTGGTGAAGTACTGTAATTACCCACTTTGAACTTTGTTTTAATCAACTACAGGCTAATTACATAGTTTTTGAACTAATATTAGCGCTCTAATTCAAAACTATTAAATTCCTTAGAGCGAAATCAAATAATAATTCAGTGTTAAATTACTACAGTCCCATTTCCTAACTCATTTAAATCATTTAAGTCTATATAAATTGATTTTCTTATAGATTTGATGTATTAATTTGATTTATAATATATTTTTTCTGTGTCATTTTCTGTTTTCATATTTTGTCAATAAAGATATATTTTTGTTCTTATTTTACAACGAAGACGTGACTCTTTCATTCAAAAGGCAAAAAAATCATCCATTTTTTCTCTTGTAAACAAAGTTCTGACACATGTCGTTACTATAGAAAACTCCATAACTATGTTGTATATATTCAGAGCTCCAGACCACCATAGAACTACCATAAGTGAAAACTTTTCTAATACACAACTAAATCTAATTACTATGAATGTATAGGTGATCGATGTTTTATATCTCTGCTTCTGTTCAGTTGTTACACACTTGTGGTCTTCGAGATACCGTCCGAGAGATGTCACTGTTTGTTAGTATAATTAAACATAGCGAAGAGACAAATAGTAGCTAGATAATATCAATAGATTTCTGATAGGTTAGAAAAATAACTATCTCGCACTTTGGCATTCTATCAAGAAGGTCATGCTCTGGCCATCCACCCACCCATCGAGATGACTGGGCTCCAACTGTATCATTCCAACTCACTGATAATTTGATAATTATCCACCCACCCATCGAGATGACTGGGCTCCAACTGTATCATTCCAACTCACTGATAATTTGATAATTATCCACCCACCCATCGAGATGACTGGGCTCCAACTGTATCATTCCAACTCACTGATAATTTGATAATTATCCACCCACCCATCGAGATGACTGGGCTCCAACTGTATCATTCCAACTCACTGATAATTTGATAATTATCCACCCACCCATCGAGATGACTGGGCTCCAACTGTATCATTGCAACTCACTGATAATTTGATAATTATCCACCCACCCATCGAGATGACTGGGCTCCAACTGTATCATTCCAACTCACTGATAATTTGATATTATCCACCCACCCATCGAGATGACTGGGCTCCAACTGTATCATTCCAACTCACTGATAATTTGATATTATCCACCCACCCATCGAGATGACTGGGCTCCAACTGTATCATTCCAACTCACTGATAATTTGATAATTATCCACCCACCCATCGAGATGACTGGGCTCCAACTGTATCATTCCAACTCACTGATAATTTGATAATTATCCACCCACCCATCGAGATGACTGGGCTCCAACTGTATCATTCCAACTCACTGATAATTTCGCCCATTTACATCGCAGAGGAAAAAACATTGAATGAAAAATGTCACTAAGAGAATGTTAGCTGTTGTCATGGTAAGATATTAGGAGAAGGTATTTTAATGTACCACATTTATTGCGGCAGACGCTCTATGCTGAACTGTTCAGACAGCTTATGTATGAATAACACAGAGACATCGGAACATTACTGATGGAATTTGTTGATGCATTTAAGAGCAAGTTCGATAGAACTAACATTAACCAACAAAGATGTCTGAAATGTGCATCTTGTAGAACATACTTGATTCTTCCTTACAGCGCCAGTGATATAGCCAGTGTTGGATGAACTGGGGATTAAAGAGTGAATTGTAATTGTTTGGTCAGTGTCTGTAGTAACTGCAATTAAGAAACAAGGTGTGCCAATATTGTAGTAATTGTAATTAAGAAACAAGGTGCGCCAATATTGTAGTAACTGAAAGAAAGAAACAAGGTGTGCCAATATTGTAGTAACTATAATTAAAAAACAAGGTGCGCCAATCTTGTAATAACTATAAGAAAGAAACAAGGCGTGCCAATATTGTAGTAACTGTAATTAAGAAACAAGATGTGCCAATATTGTAGTAACTATAATTAAGAAACAAGGTGCGCCAATCTTGTAATAACTATAAGAAAGAAACAAGGCGTGCCAATATTGTAGTAACTGTAATTAAGAAACAAGATGTGCCAATATTGTAGTAACTATAATTAAGTAACAAGGTGCGCCAATCTTGTAATAACTGTAAGAAAGAAACAAGATGTGCCAATGTTGTAGTAACTGTAAGAAAGAAACAAGGTGTGCCAATGTTATCAATAGTTTTTCGATAAATGAATACAGTAATGCATAATGATGTGGGGCTGCGGTAATGAGAGTCCAAAACTCGAGATGTCGCAATGCTGAATATGCTTTACAATTTCAGTTGTGGTATTTTATTCTATTTAAAGAGCTGGAGAAGGCTATTGAAACACTAGATGGTGCTGGCTGACTACCTTACCTTGAGCCAGTAATAAGAGGCGTCTGTGTCTAAGTCTCAGAGAGTAAATGACCTAGCCATTTAGTTAGTTTGTTTGTTTTGTTTTTAAATTTCGCGCAAAGCTACACAAGGGCTATCTGCGCTAGCCGTCCGTAATTTAGCAGTGTAAGACTAGATGGAAGGCAGCTAGTCATCAACACCCACCGCCAACTTTTGAGATACTCTTTTACAAACGAATAGTGGGATTGACCGAAAGTTTGTAATGTCCCACGGCTGAAAGGCCTAACATGTTTGGTGTTACGGGGATTCGAACTCGCGACCCTCATATCACGTGTCGAGTGCTCTAACCACCTGGCCATGCCGTGCCAGGCTATTTCGTCCCTGTGTACATAAGGTACTTTTCAAGCTTAGATTTACACCTCTAAACCATAGGCTGTGCACACATGGTTCTTTGGAAGTGTTGAAATGACCCCACGAATTGAATACAATTGATATACGATATGGCTACTGGCAATTGGGATTAAACAAAGGAAGTAGTCACTGTTATTTTTAGCACTCATAAAAACATGTGCCAATTTTATATTGTGCCATGCAGTAGTTAGTCTCTAGTAGTAAACTGAGCTTACATTATGTGCATTGCACCAATAATAATGTCTAATGTACGTAGGTGATATTCTGGCGCTCGGATACATGCTTTAGACTGGTGAATGGTACTCTAATGTATAAGGCAGTCAGATCTAAAACTGAGAGCAAAAGAAATGTGCGCTTATTCAAACGCATGTGCATTTTCTTGGATGTATAACTGAAGCAGTAGTAGGTTGGCCCTACTTTCAACTAGGAAACATAACTAGATGTTTCTCAACCTTATGTTATGTTACAGGTGCTTAATGGTCAACTTTGATAAGATAAATAGATCATTTACCGCATTAACAAAAGAAACTTCAGTAAATTTTTGTCGATTCATCAGAGTTAATTTATTAGAAAAAAATACTCTATTCCATTCGACTGGTTTTTGATGTCAGCGACGATGAAAAGATAACAGTGCTGTTGCAAGCAGAAGATGGTTTAGACCACGTAATAGAATATACGAAGTGAACACCTCTAATTAACAGCAACGAAAAATTGCTTACAGTTGTAGCCTCCAACAAATACTTCTGCCTCTACTTGTTAGAAAGAACATTCACTGTCAGAATAGGTAATTCATTATAGAAGTGGCTTATGAATTATTTAATAATTATAAGATATGACTACCTGATGGATAACAATAATATTGGGGTACAATTTCACTGTTTAATATTGACATAGTGCAACCAGAATGTAAACTTTAAATAAACTTTCTTCCCAGTAGGTAAATATCTATCCACTTTTTAAACAGACATAAAGCTATTGTGAAAGTTAAAGTTACGGAGTACATCAGGGTAGAGCATTTTACAGCGCTACGCCAGCAGAGGCCAGAAGAATAACTAGTTAGTTACTCTTAAATTCATCAACTTGCAGTGAATAGCATAGAACCTAATGTATATCATACACAATGCGTATAATGCACTTAGATTCATGATCACAACAAGGTCGCGTCTCTGTGTTAAATCTGTTTACGTTTTTACAATTTTCGTATCGCCAGTGTGAATGCTTTGTACAGCACTGTCTCTCCAGGAATGGGAGAATATTTAGAGTGATCCCCAGTTTGGTCACTGTTGGCCAGTGTGAACTACCTTTGTTGTGATGTAAAAATTTATTTGATCAATAGAGCAAACTTTTGTTTTCGAAGCCAAAGATTAGTGTTTTCACAATCATATTGGACTTGACAAAACGAAGGAAATGCCAGGGCATGGTTGATTCTGGATTCCACCATTTGTGACACTATGCTGAGAACTGAACTCATGATCCGTCACAGGTCATATAAGTCACTAGCGATTCCCATTAAGTATGCTTGTTATAGAGCCAGGTAATGCTCAGACTTGTCATATGATCATTTGATTTTTTGCTAATCACCTTTTTAGTTCCGAAAAGAAGGGTCAAAGGTGCTATAGATTTTGACAAAGGGCAACCATATAATAGAATTCAAAGACTTATGGAAAATGCCACTAACCACCAGATTCATCAGTGGTGATGGACGTGAACTATCCTCTTTAGTCTCCATTTTCTGGATCGTGCTATTATTGAAGGATGAGAGAAAAAATAATATGCTAAGAAATACATGAAATAAGATGACTTACGGGAATCTTATGTTACTGAAATTAGATCAAATGTTTTTCAACCTATAGTCCTTTCTTTGGTAGGCTAGAAACTTAAGTTTCAATCAACATCATTTTGTTCACATCAGTGATTAACGTAACTCAACACATACGAAAGAAAGTAATAATTATAATAACACTAGGATTCTAGGAGATAAAGAAGCTTTGTCACTTCCAATGGGATCATGATTACAAAGGATCCTGATAACAGTGTGCCAAACTAGTGAGAAGATCATAACAGTTTATTTGCCATGAGGCCTTGCTACAAACTCTCCCCATCTGAAAACAGAGAAACCAACATTGGCCACTGCAGCGATAACATTTAATACTTGTGACTTCCACCACCATGATGGCCGTCACCACATTGTTTCTCGCTGAACAACTTCAAATGCAGGATTGACTGGAACTCCAACTAATTTTCTAGAATGTTTTTTAAAGATAGAAGCAGTGAAGGACTAGTTTACTGTTTGCTTGAGTCTAGGTTTTCTTTTTACTTGGCAATGATCAGTTTAAGAAAGGCAGAATGAGAAGACTTAAGTGTTTGAAGGGCTCCTAGGAAGACAGAAAGGAGATCTTGTTACAAGGATATCCTAAGAGGGCAAGGAAATAATAACTGCCTTAGGAAACCGCCTTACTAAACTGAATTGACATTCACCATTTATGTGTATAATAGAGGTTATGTAAATATGTATTACCATGTTTATTTTGTTTCTTATTTGTTGTTCAAGCATAATATGACGGGTTCAGTTGGCATGAACAGTTGACCCATCCAGTTTTGGTAAAAGTTTCAGTGCAAAGCATCATTCTTAGTTGCCCAGGATCTGTATTTACGTGATTATTTTTTATGTAACTTGTTCTTATGTGACTGATCTTAGTCATGAAAAAAATTTATTCTTTTATTCTGTGATACCTTTAATGAAAATGGTGAAATGTTATAATATGAAAAACTATATACGTACTAAACTACTTTTATAACTGGTTTTATAAAGCTATATATTTTACTTTTCTTTGAGAATTCTATTTAATATAGTTTGTATTTAAGTACAAGAATGTGTATTGTTTCTTGTCAGTATCACTATACGTTGCTAAAGAGTAGTCCAAGAGATGACAGTGGGGGTGTTCGCTAGCTGCCTTCTCTCTAGTCTTTTATTTCAAAATTAGAAATGGGTAATGCAGACAATCCTAAAGTAGCTTTGCACGAAATTACACAAAGCTGATTTTATACTGTTAATTATTTCAAAATTCTAGATCAACTTTAATGTAACATTTTTATATATATAGTTTAATAATTCTCTCATATTTTTGCTGCAGTGTAGCAGCTTATAGAATTGCTTTGAGTTTTTCAAGTATAAACTTTTAGCTCGTGGCTCCGTCCAATATGGGATATAATTACAATTTTTAACTCAGGAGGTCAAACCTTCAAGCATATCTTCTGTAACGGATTTACTGTTATACATTTATTTTAATACCTAAATTTGTTCCACATTGATGTATATCACGTATATTGTTGGATATATATTGCGCAGGTTCAGCATGTTTTCTAAATTTGTAGAAGATTCTTGAGAGTAAGAATCAACAATAAATGGTTTACGAAATCACTGGCGTGTGTTCGAAAATTGTAAAATATTCGAGAATTTTGTGTTAAAGTATATGAAACTTACGCGCTGAGAGATAGAACAGAATATTGTTTTGTCGCTATAGTCAGTATACTCTAAGTCTCGGAATCTATAATTGTAATTAATGTTTAGTGATTGGAACACTATAGAACTTGACCAGAAAGTTTATAGATTTGGAACATTACAAACCGTTCAACTTCAGTGAATTACTTCGGACGTTGATATTTCTACGAAAACATTAGATATCTTCTTCGGTAAAAAGTGAGCTTGTAAACTGTGTTAGGTAAAACAGAAATAAAACTAGCCAGCATTCCTGTCAAGTGAAGTGTACCTGTATGTCAACATAAAAGTAATTTGTGCATCGTAGATCTGGACTGTTCATAAAATATTCAGCTATAGAACACATAAGCTGGTTGTTATTATAAATTGTATTGTTTTTTTTTATATTAAAATACACATCTGTTAAAAAAGAAAATTGTGTGTATTTAAGTTGCTGCCACTTATCTTCTCATTTGCATCAGAGTGAGAATATTTATCATTCTTTAGAGTTCTCATACACTTGTACCAGGGGCATCGCATGAGGTTCTGCTTGAATGAATATATTGGTTAATATTTAGGGTATGAAATAACTGTCATGGTATCCCATGCAGTGTCTTAATTATATTGAAATAAGCTAGCGTATAGTATTGGTATGTGGTAGAAAAAATCAATCTAATAGCACTCCATAAATAAATTTTCATGAAAACAGTGTTTAACATTACATATTAAGTTTTATTATCATGCTATGATCCCAAAAGCGTAGAGAATTGTTAGTAGAGCAGAGACTTCGTATAAAAGCTTTACGTGGTGTTGGTTGCATTCTCTGACAAATTTCTACACACTTGAAATGCTTCCCAAACACTGTCAAGTACACTCTAGATTGTGAGACTCAGACAGGTAAATTTGAAAGTAGAAAAGGAAGAGATAGAATACCTAAACTTAATGATACTGATGCCAGGTGTCTTTGTTTATTCAGCCTTCAGAAGGAAGACTGCCACTGATCTCAAGCATGAGATAAACAACCACGTACCAAATATCAGAAAAATGTCCAGATTTACATTATCAAGGAGACTAAACGAGAATGGAGTCAGTGATTGTGTATCAGTTAAAAAAAAAACTTTACTTCGATTTTGAAATATTGTCAATATTTAAGACTAAAATTTGCAAAAAAAAGTTCAAAAATTAACTGTTGCTGATCGAAAAGGGGTGTTATGGACGGATGAGTCAAAGTTTGAAATATTTGGTTCAAAGAGTTGGTTGTTTGTCCAGCGGAATAAAGGTAAAAGATTCCTCAATGCATAGCACCGACCATGAAGCAAGAGGGAGGTTTGGCTTGTTTGTTTTGAATTTCGCGCAAAACTACTATAGGGCTAGCCGTCCCTAATTTAGCAGTGTAAGACTAGAGAGAAGGCAGCTAGTCATCACCACCCACCTTCAACTTTTGGGCTGTTCTTCTACCAACGAATAGTGTGATCGATCGTCACATTATAACGCCTCCACGGCTTATAGGACGAGCATGTTTAGTGTGACGGGGATTCGAACCTGCTACTCTCGGATTATGAATCGAGTGTCTTAACCACCTGGCCATGTCCGGTCCATGAGGGAGGCAGTGTAATGGTTTGGAGATGTTTTACTGCTGAGGCGACAGGAGAGATTTACAAAGTAGATGGAATAATGGACAAGAACTAGTACAATTAGATAATAATCCATCATGGTATACCCAGTGGTTTGCTTATTATTGGTAGATGATTCTATTACAAGGAAGATAAAGATCATAAATATTCATTCAACCCATGGAGAAGATAGTTAGCTAAGAAAAAAAATACTGGAATCATTCAAATGATGCAAAGACAGATCCGCGATCTCAACTAAGTTGATCAGATCTGGGAGTTGATAAATCAGAAACTTAAAATATCAAAAGTTACTTCCAAAGAAATGTAGTGAGAGTGTATGAGAGACATTTAGAGCAAAATCCCAAGAGACACTTTAATGAAATATGTTTAAATAATGTCTGAAAAACTGTCAAAAGCAAAAGGGGGACACGCATATTATTAACTGTTTGCTGAACTCAAGCACTTCTAATGAGTTTCTGATGTAATAAATAGGAATATTAATAAAACTTTGATGTGATTTACCTTCCATGGTTTTCAAAAGTAGCCTGAAATATAACCTTCGACTTTGTCCAAACACTCTTGCACAGTACTGTACATGTTTTGGTATGTGTAACAACAGTCTTGCTTAGAGTTTGTGACTTTACTTACACACATTATCGATAAAATATCTATATGAAAGTTGTATTTGTCAGTGTTATGCATACAGATCTAAATCAGCAGGTATTTCCTGGTACGTTTTGGCTTATATGGCTATTAACACTTTCATTGATAAACAGAAAACAACGTTTCGACCTTTCTAGGTCATCTTCGGGTTAACTCGTTATTCTCTGCTTATGAATAAAAGTATTAATACTCATATTAGATGTTTTGAGATACATTTTTATTTCAAGTGGGTTTCTCGTAATCAAGAAATAAGTTCTATACAAATACTTGTGAAAGGTAATGACATGATTTTCTACAATAGTAATGACTAAAGCATAGTTTAAACGCGTATTGATGCCACAACAGTGTGTTAACTTTATTATCTTGTACTCTTATTGTTGTAAACTTGATGTCACAACAGTGTGTTGTTTATTATTTTGTACTCTTATTGTTGTAAACTTGATGCCACAACAGTGTGTTAACTTTATTATCTTGTACTCTTATTGTTGTAAACTTGATGCCACAACAGTGTGTTAACTTTATTATCTTGTACCAACAACAGTGTGTTAACTTTATTATCTTATACTCTTATTGTTGTAAACTTGATGCCACAACAGTGTGTTAAGTTTATTGTCTTATACTCTTATTGTTGTAAACTTGATTCTACAACGTGTTAAGTGTATTATGTCTTGTATTCTTATTGTTGTTAACTTCTCACTGTATACTGCTTTACGTCGAAAAATTTCCAAAGTGTGTTCCAATGAAATATTCATCTATAAGGAACCACGTCTGTTGGTATTAACCTTCTTAACTTTCTTAATAAATTCTTGACAGCGAAAATATTTGAAACACTCGACCAGTAATATTCTGCAACAAACTCTTTGTTAGTTAAATGAGAGGTATCTTTGTTGTTCAGCGCAAAGAAACATAATAAGCTATCTGTGCTGCGCTAGGGTTTTAGTATTATAAGCCATCGGACTTACCACTGAGACTCTGGGAAAGGCTCCTGAGAATATGGTCATCAGTTATATGTAATTGGATAATACTTTATACCAATTTTATGTACTTTAGTAAGACGTAAAACTTTAATAGAATATGATATGATGGTATAAAATTATTTTACTCTTTTATGTATTAACTCTATACAGAGTTTGTTTACCACATTATGAAACACCTCAGTCAGATTATTATTTATTTCAACATGAAATCCATCCTTTAATAAATCAGCCACCTTTTAAACATTTTCTGAGTTATCCAACATAACAATCTATCCTCCATTCTTTGCTTTTGTTGCTATTATATTATTATGACCCATCGTCAGTTATATCACTCTTTTATAATTAAGGTCGGCAACTTACCTGTCGAATAGAATTTCAATAATCTTATCATTAATTAATGATCTCACGTTTTAAGTTAGTTTTAGCCGCAATAACCAAATTATCTTTTGTTAAGATCATCTCGCTAACAGAAAAAAGTAAATCTAAGTTAAGTAACTCGGTTTGTTCACGTATCACTTCCTCTTTAGATAAATTTATCATTTTAGGGTTAGATGGAAGTTTATTTTAAGGTTCATTTAAGGCTTGTCTAGTTATCATACTTTAGCCTTTTCTTTTTTAATCAGCTTTAATTTTTCATTAACTTCACATCAATTTTAAATTTTAAGATTTTGCTCCAATTGTACAGAAATGGTAAATTAATGAATGTATCAGCGTTAGTTGAACATATAATGAACAATACTCTTTCTTACAATGTTAATTTAAACAATGTCAATAACAAACATGAACTACATATAATAGAATCAACAGACATATTTAAGAGCTTGAAGTCAATTGTAAACAGAAATTCATTTTTCAATTTTTATTTCTGGAGATTTTTACAGTAAAAATAAATTGATGGCAGTACCATTTATGCTAATAATTTGTCAAGTTTTATTGTTTCTTTTTGTATTATGTAAAATATTAGAAGGGTATATAAAACAATACAATGAGGTTGTTTACTGCTGTTTCATTTCTGTAGAAAACAGTGAACAAGGATTGCGAATAAGATAAAATATGTTGGTTAACAAATTCAAATCGTGAAGTTTCACTACACACAAGTTCATGCCTAATTGTAACTCTCAATCTCTGAATCAGTTGACTGTGAGTGTACTTATAGCTTTTAATTCTGAGGTAACAAACTCCGAGTCAGTTGATAATATAGTAATGCCTCTGAGCTAATTGTGGATACATTTATAGCTCAACACTGCCAGAGCAGATTATGAGTGTATGATACTTATAAATCTAAGGCCATTCTGTGTTTATTTATGGTTTGGTTTGTAACTCAGGTATTGCAAAGTTTATGAACATAACACTTGAGTATACTATCAGGGTTTAGTTATATTGCCGAAATGTTTTAGCTGAATACAGTTATAATTATTAACCCTAGTTCATTCTGGGGTGTAACGAATTTACTTAATGTGTATTTATTTTAGTATTTATGTTTGTTTTAGTTAAATATATATTTAGAAATGCATGTAATTAATATTGTTAAAAGTATCTTGCGCAAGTCCTACCTGTTCTATAAATTTGAAAAAGATTCTCGAGAGTAAGAATCAACAACATACGTTTTACATTGTTGCCATTTCAACTTTTGAGAACCTCGCTTAATGAGTATAAAAAGCAACTATTGCAGCCCGCGGATAAATAGTTTAATATTGTTGATTTGCTACAGTTAGTACAATATATACCTTGGAAGCTATAAGTGTGGAAAACTACAGATTTCGAACATTACAAACTCTCAACTTCAGACGTTAGTATTTTTACGAGGACATTAGATTTGTTGTCGTAAGAATTGCCAGCTTGTAATCGGTGTGAAGCCAGCCAAGAACAGAGAGCTAGCTAGTTTATCAACACAACATTAATTTGCTCATCGTGAATGGTCGATAAAATATTCAGGTTACGAAAAAATATTGTGTGTATCAACCTTATTGGCAAATATCATAAGTTTGATACATATCGAAATTCAATTAACTTCTGAATTAAGATTAAAATTTCTGGATACATGACATCGTAATACACAACATAATAAACTGGAGAATCGTTCGAGACAAATTGTAATACGTAACAAGAGGAAGTTACAAATTTTAATTTGATCTGAAGTGACTTATAGCTCTCAGTTTTATCAAAATTGACTATGGACATAGCTACGTTCCCAGTGTTATTTGGTAAGATATTACAGGATCTGAAAAGGGTTTCAGGAGAAATCTGATTCGAATGTCGTAAGAAAGATTAAGGTTCTAAGAAGAATTGATTAATTAAATTAATTTAAATTAAACAATGTAGACTATTTTAACAGTCTGTTTCACAGACTGTTAATAGTTGTATAGCTAAAAAATGGAAACTGTATGAATCCAGTTTTCTGTAACAGGTTGATTAATAATAGAAAAATTAACTGCGCTAAACATATAGTTCTTTGGAAGTTCCAATTGTTTTACATTAAATGCTCACATTTTAAATTTAGCATGTTATTAATACTCAGTTCGCTATAAAAGAACAAGACAGATTTGTTTTGGATTGGTATCAGCTTACAAGAACAAACTTTACTGGACTTCTCTAAAAATATAAAAGATAGCAAATCTTTTGCAGAACAACCATAATCGACATTGAAGGTGGTGACTTCGTTGGACTTGATGCAGCACCAGCACTAATTTTTACACGGTCGAACCGAGTTAGGTTTTAGTCTTCTTATTCTAAGATTCTCAAACCATGTAATAAAGTATGTAAAAAAATACAAATAAAATTCAACAACACTTATAAAATATTTATTTTTCATAAAGTACAATTGGACGGAAATATTTCACCAATAAAGATTACAACGTTCTTAAATAACCATATTCATTGAAACTTCGACTGGAACACAATGACTGAGATATAAAAATAAGCTTACAAGCATTTTGTACAGAGCCTGAAGACATTTTTTGTGTTCTGTTTCCAAATTATGTACTTGACCGATAGGTAACTACATAAATAATCGTGTATATCTCTATATCTTCTCATTGCTTAAATAACGCAAAAACCTTAAATTCTCGATCAATTTCTTATCTTCAAGTCCAGGTAGCACTATTTCAAGTGACGAGGTTGCCAAGCTCGTCAGTGGAATTAACAGTACAGAAGTACCCGTTGTGATGATTTCTTACAACCATATTCAGCCATTGTAATTACGTGCCACGCGAATGTACCAAAGTCACTCGGTCTTGTTCATTTGTCTTGGATTTCGCACAGAGGTACTCGAGGCCACCTGCACTAGTAACCCCTGTTAAACCAGGGGTAGATTAGTCGACACCACTCGGCACCAGGTATGAAGCTACTCTTTTAGCATATAATAATTTTTGTTTGTTTTTTTAATTTCGCGCACAGCTACTCAAGGGCTATCTGCGCTAGCCGTCCCTAATTTAGCAGTGTAAGACTAAAGGAAAGGCAGCTAGTCATCACCACCCACCGCCAACTCTTGGGCTACTCTTTTACCAACGAATAGTGAGATTCACCGTCACATTATAACGCCCCCACGGCTGAAAGGGCAAGCGTGTTTGGTGTGACCCGCGCCCCTTGGATTACGAGTCGAACGCCTTAACCTACATGGCCATGTAGTGCCTCATATAATAACAGAATTAACAGTGATATTTTGACATAGGTTGCGAGTCAAGCGCTCTAACCACGAGGACACGCCACGCTTCTCGGTATAATTAGTATCCTGCTAATCTTTATACATATGAAATATTTCAACAATAAGTTAAAGATTCTCATTTAGTAAAGTAAAATAAATCTGTTAATAGAAAAGTCTTCCAAGTCACCAGTATATCATAAGTTTAATTTAAGTTGTATGTGAAGGAAGCAAAAATATAATTTAATGTCCAATACTTCTAACAATCACATTTTACTACTGCTGTATTTAACTTAATGTTGACATACTTTCTTAGAATAAAACTGTAAATGTCTTTCTTATATAAAAAAAAACATATGATCTGGTTTATTTCATACCACATTACTTCCAAATTTCAGAATATATAAACATTTCAACCTTAAAAAGAGACTTAAATTCCTTAATTTTTGAGAACACACACAAATACACCGCAGAGTAAGAAAGATATGAAATATCTATGTAAAAATTCCACAAATAGTTTTACAAAAATATAATTACGGACCACTCTCATTGACTTTAATACATTTTTTAAAAGATTTATTTCAATATATTTCTATAAATATAAAAAATACTACAAGTAATAACGACTTATCTTAAGCTCTGGGTAATTATGACTGCCAAAAAGATGAAAAGAAAGGTTTTATCTAAATGTTAAGTATTTGCGGGTGATTTCCAGAAAAAAGAAAACAAAGAAAAACGTGATATATAACATAAAATCTAAGAGTTGTTCCACTCATCAGTATATTAAAGTGTTTGTGATAAAATAACAACAACATCGTATAAACATAAAACTATGAAAATTTGTCCTAATCAAGTGAATTTCCATCTTCCACTTGAAAACACAGTCACAGTTTGTTAATTCATAATAAATTATAGCATCTTTCGAAGACAAAGGAAACACAGCAATAGACATTATTGTATTAGTAATGTTCTGAAGATTATTGATTAACTTATTTAAAAACAACTGTCTGTAACATTCACATGCACATTCATACATATATTGGAATCATCAATTTCCTTAAATGTAGAAGATGGAATGCTATTAAATTCCTAAAGACATTTTATCGAATTTAAGTATATCGTAAAAAAATGTCATTAAATTATTCGGACATTATTTCTTTATCCAGCATTAACCTAGAAATTTGATTTGAATTTCACGCAAAGCTACACGAGGGCTATCTGCGCTAGCCGTCCCTAATTTAGCAGTGTAATACTAGAGGGAAGATGGCTAGTCATCTTAACCCACCGCCAACTCTTGGGTTCCTCTTTTACCAACGAATACTTGGATTTACCGTCACATTATAAAGCCTCTACGGATGAAAGGGTGAGCATGTTCGGTGTGACAAGGATTCGAACCCACAACCTTCAGATTAGGAGTCTAGTGCCTTAACCACCTAGCCGTGCCGGGCCTAGAAGAAATTGGACTGTGGTTGGTAATTTACTTATCTTATCACAAGCCACTCTGTTGTAAGATGTTTTTACGAGTGCACATGATAATGTTAAACAACTGATATCCTAGCATTATTTGTAGTGGAAAACACTTGAAACATCTGTATTTACAAAACTGGAAACGAAAAAAATTATTAACAAACTGTGTCGAATTACATCGAGAAACCTAAAAGGATACAACAAACTATAATCATTTAATGAGATTCATACCATTGTAGAATACCTTAGGATGTATACTAAAGTAATGTAATTGCAATACAGTCAGACTAAGTTGCCTTGTAATTAAAACTTTCATATGTTTGCTAATATATGCACTGTCTAAACGTAACTGTTTAAAAAAAGATACTGCAACAAGAAATAAAGTTAGATAATATTCAAGGATATTACAACCTTCAATCAGCAATGAAAATGTGAAAATAAACGAAAAACGTATAAATGTTATATATTTTTTAGGTAAGACATACTAGAAATATAAAAAATGATGAAGTGTCTCCGTCATTTATTCCGATTACCCGATGAACGCGGGGAATGTTCGTAAAAGGCAGGATTTTGGTATGTAAGCGTGTTACCTATACTAATTACTGTTCGGCTTTCGTCCGTCCCTAATCTGGAGTATTGTTGACTAATATCGGACTGGTCTGTTTCGTTCGTAGATCTGAAATTTGTGTTTTTTTGTGCCGCGTCAAACTCCTCTTCACGAATGTTTTTGTCCTCGCTAGTGAGGTAAGGTTTCCCACTAGAGGGCGTCACAGCTATGTTAGGATTTATATTTTTCTTCCGGGCGGAACCAGGGGACTCTCCATAAAAGGATGGATTTCCATACGTTTCTGCCATGTCCCCCATGGGGTCCCGCGTAGCAGCCTCCAGGTTGGCCAACTGCCAGTACTGTATATTCTCAAACGCACATGTCAGAGTCAGTAATACATTCAATACTAGGACTGCCACCTGTCGTCGTGAAACCACAATACAAAGTTAATGTGAATAATTATTAAATCAAATTTGAAGAAAATTCAACTGGCAAGTAAAACGTTTACTTTCATATTCTTGTGTGAAAAAGTCTAATTAGATTAATATTATAAAGGTACAGACACAAACTTTATTGGATCTTTTCAATTAGCTGTTGATTTTTGAGATATATTTATGACACATGGAATGCGTTTTTCTGTAATTAAGATTTTCCTTCAGAGATGTTACTAATTTACACCAATAGATGGCATTAACGCATACATATTTTATATTGTTATTATCAATGATTGAATGTAAAGGTGGAGCCTGTGTAGAGTACTATCTCTTTCATATTGATAAGCTTTCACGTGACATGGATATAACTAATTCTTACAATTAGAAGTCCTACGTTCTTACGAATTCTGTCAAACTAATATTTAGAATTGCATACAAGCCAATCACAGCACTCACGGGGACAGAAAACTAGTAACATTAAAAACTGATAGCTGCTAATAAACAGCAGAAACAGAATCGGCAAATGTATCAACTCTCTTTAGATAATTCTTCAGTAATACTTACGATTCTTGATTTCATAATAACATGATCTGTATTAAATGAAGTATAAATTCTATGAATTTATAGAATTTTGGGTTGTTTCATAGATATATATTTATTTTTTTTCTTTCTATTGTTCTTTATGATACATATATATCATATTCAAATTAAATATTATAATAGTGAAGTTAAGCCTATGGTTTTGGAACTGAATTCTTATTCCAAATTTTCTTAAAAGAGTATTCTGAAAATAAATGAAGCAAAAATAAAAAACTCGACTTATTTTCTAATGTAAATTTAGGTCATCAAATAATCCAATATTTCGAGGTGGTCCTATTGATATATATATTTAGAACGATTTGAGTGAAGAAAATCAGACTAAAATACAATACGCAACACAGTTTGTTACGATACCATAAAGCACAGTTTTTCCTTAGCAGTGTACATGGATGGCACTCATAAAATTTCGAGTTTTCGTGCAATAAAAAATTCCATTTTTAAAAAATTTTATATAATTATGTTTCTAAAAATGCCAACTTTGTCTGTATAGCGAGATTTCCTCGATTTGCAATATCGGTTTGTTTTAGATACCACGGAAACAATGTCATCTCTGTGACTGAGTTAAAACTGGAAATGTCCCATTCTTTACACCGTCAGGTCAAGTAACCTAAGGCAAGTTACTGCTTAGTTGTCTAATTAGTAGCGTACCAATGGAAACTAACAATATCACAGATAAACGAGAAAAATGACCAACTGATAAGAAATAAATAAACTGAACTTCTTGCGGATTAATAAAACTTGGCAAATAAATAATTATATAAAACATGACAAAAGTCCCAAGAATAGGTTATCTGTGCTGTGCCCACACGAGTATCGAAACTCGCTGAGCCGCTTAGAATTTATTACTTTTTTCTTATAAACTAGAAGATACCATAAATTTCGATATAAATGTAATCAAATAAATCTGGAAAAGAAAAAAAGATAAAGAAAACTTACCTCAAGCCAGAAACCAGCACCTTTCCATACAATGTAGTCATGCAACTGGTTTTCTCCGACACTGACCAAAATAACCACTAATATAACGAGGAAAACTAAGGAAACAAAACACAATACGAAACGTTACAGTCAATGAAAATCTGTGCAAATTCAATTTAAAACTGATAATAATCTTACATGTACTCAAGTTTCTAACAATAAAACAAACCACATGTAAAGATTTTTAACGCATAACACAAATATCAAAAGTTTCAGAATGTATATATACATATTCACGTACAATACTGAATGCTAAGAAAAACGTGAATGAAGTACTACTAGGTTAAACAACAACAAAAATTGGTCCATATAATTATATGGTAAACCGGATAGAAGTACAAAATTTGTAAGTATAAATAACAATTTTCTACGTGTTTAATAAATGTGAACGCAAAAGAAGCCTGGGCAGGACGCTGTTTAGTCGCAAAACTGGAAGGGTAAGAACTAGCTGAAGAAGAGTTGGGAATTTGTAATGACCAAGAGGATTGACCAAGAGGAAGGCGATGAATGTCTGTAAAGTTTCCTGGTTAAAGATTTGGGTAGGTAATCAAAAGAGACGGGTTTATTTATTTGTTAAGATTAAAAAAAACAGCATAATTGATGTATAATATTGACATAAATCAACATATTATTTTATAATCAATGAAAAATATATTTCACAAGTTATTTAATAAAAGTAGGTAATTACAGTGTACAGTCTTTACAAAGTTCATTGTTGTGCTGAAGAGAAAGTGAATCATCACCCAGGAATATGACATAAAAAACAAATCATATATAATGAAAACCATGCAGTCTGTCCGGAGTTTCTCCGTCTCCCGTTTGAAAAGCTGTGCACGCAGGCGGTTCTCAACATTCACTTTTGAAATACTGTTCTCGACAATGGAGCCACACTGATTTCCTACAGAATCAATCACATGTTCGATAAAAATATAATCGTAGTACTTCGTAGGATATAGATGGATCTTCACCATATATGGTATGAAAGTTTACAGGGCCCATGGGGAGATGCATACAAATTTGCTGTTCACATTTTGTGCTTTGCAGTTTTTATGGGCGTTTCTTACAAGTTCATACAAGGGAAGCAGCTTTCATTAATCATGAATTTACATAACTTCCAACCAGGGAACGGGTACTCCAGGTGGTATCCTATAAAGTTAATTCTAGAACTTGGTTCGAATATACATTCTATTTTGTTTATAAACCAGCCATGTTTCTGTAAACTGTTGCTGCACGTATAGAATTATTAAGAGAGAAAAGTCTAAGAATTGCAACTTTACAATTTTAATTTACTAATATATAAAATATTCTGATAACTTCACTATCATTGACTTGCGTGTAAGTTAAAGAGAGAACAGACATGAATAATGTTGATGCCACATTTTATTTTTCGAGCAGGATATTCAACAATAAACTGTTAAGAATTAGCCACACTATCATTCATACCTTCAAAATATAACGTAAATTAAATAACAGAAATGTTATTGTTCAATGGTTCTTTGCATGAATGACATGCTCAACAATTATTTTTCAAGGTGGGTGGTATAACTAGTTCATGTCTTTAGCTCTAAGTGAAACCAAGAGTACATAACAATTAACATTTTAAAAACCCATGAAATAATTTAAATTGATAGATCAACTTAAACTCTTTCCGCCACTTTGGAACTTTTACTTTCACAAGAAAAAAATAAAAAATCTATATTCTACATTTCCGAAATTGTTCAGTTTTCCCACCGTACAGAAAGTTTATTTAAATATTTTAGTTTCAAATATAGTTGCAAGTGTCTATTAACAATGTTCAGATTTTTAAGAATCCCGTGATTATTTAAAGAATAATTTATCTAATTATGTTTTTAAAAACGTTGTTGCTTCAACTGTAAAATCTCCAACACTGCTTCCAACAGAAGTTAAAAATAAAGAGTGGTAAATGAAATCTTGTGACTTATTTAACTGAATTAATTACCATAAAAATTACAAGCCAGGAAAATTCCAGTTGCGATATATTAGACCCATAAAACAACTCATTAAATGTACATTCCAAATGTGGCTCCACATTTAATATCAACATATAGCATCTGCACGTACACATAAACAGCAAACAAACGTCTTCCATGTATCTCAGAACAGCTGGTATAGGTTAACCTGAAGAAAACCTAGGAAGGTCGAAACGTTGTTCTCTGTTTAATTAGTAAAAGTGTCAATACCCATACCAGTTGTTCTAAGATACATTTTTATTTCAAGTGGGTTTCTCGTCATCAAGAAACGTCTTCCATGTACACACTAACATAGAATATTTGCATATTTATATGACAAACTCAATTTCATAACAATGCAATAGTTTGAAGTGTTAAAAAGGTGAGGTTGTGTTAGTTTTGGTTGCTAAAAAGTGCTTTACAAAGATATGGTAGTGTTGAAATTGTTAGCAATTGCTCACTAGCGAATAGCAGCAAGTTTAACACAGTTAACAGAGCACTTGCTTGTAGCATGAGTGGTTCCGGGTTCAACCGTTGCTCGTGGGTGATCGGGTTACCACACCGATATATTATGAACGAAGAATGGTACCAGCATGAGCAACAACACAACCTCATTCAAGTGGCATAAGTAGAACCACAAGTCCAACTCTATGCCTGCAACTAACGAATTCGAGACGCGAGGAATGCAGTATGTACATTATGAATTTTCACACGATGTTAGCAAAATATTGAAGTTTCTTAGTATCATAAATGTTTATTTACTTTTTGGTATCTAAATTTTTGTACTGATTAGTTTTAGTGTATCGAAAGCTATTAGTTTGTTTGTAATTAAGCACAAAGCTACATAAGGGTGTAAATGAGTTCTTTCCATTACGGGTATCGAAACCCAGTTTCTAGCGGTATGACTCCGCAGGCATACTGCTGTGCCATTGGGAGGCCAACAGATGTATTAGGCCATGATCTTCCTCGCAGAGAATTTCACTAAGCTGGGAGGTGTTACATACGTGAATAACATTTCCCTAAATCATTTTAAGAAAAATATGTTGATAATTCAAAGCAGTGAGGCTCGCTAAGAGGACGCTAATATCGGTACGTTCCTTTTGGATTAGTTCAACAAATTAAATGTAATCCACTCCAACAAGATGAAACAATGTAATCCACTCAACAAAGATGAAACATCCAATCATTAAATCCAAAAGCGTTTTTTAACTTATTTCATAGTTAAGCATTATTAACGCTATATAAACCTCTAGGTCTTCGCCTTTTTGATATCCGAAGTTCTTGCATGTTTTTAAACTCATATCTATGAAGATGTTTATTTCTCACTCATATCATTGTTCTATGAAAAATTCACACAACGTTGGGTAGGTACAACTATACATTTCGCCCTAATGCTGACAGACCCAGCAAGGCAAGGGTGCTTGACGAGCAACCTAAGGGTTGCGGGTTCGAATCCCCGTGCCACCAAACATGGTCGTCCTTTCAACTTATAACTTTACGATCAATCCCACTATTTCTTGGTAAAAGAGTTACCTAAACGTTGGCGGTTGGTGATGATAATTGGCTGTCTTCCCTCGAGTCTTTCACTGCTAAATTGGAGATGGCTAGCTCGAAACTCTAAATAAACTGCTGATGCCGTAACATGAACCAAAATGGCTTCATATAAATATTTTGATGTTTGTAAGTTGAACACTGAGAAATTTGAATATGCGATATATCGTAACTATTTTATGAAACATAAAAAATAGTTCAGTACAACGAGAAATATAAAATCCAACAAAGCTCCGAATATATATTTTCTTTCCTCCAGTAACACAGCAGACTCACATCGATGGAAACTGAGTTTCGATACCGTGGTGGGCAGAGCACCGATAGTCCATTGTGTTGCTTTTATTTAATTCCAAAGCAAACAAGCAAAATATACTTTCAACGTAACAATGCATAACTGTTTAGAATTTTCAAAATTTTCACCAGATGTTTTCTTACTTGATACTTTTCATGCTGGGAGGATGGTTTGTCTGTTTTGAATTTCGCGCAAAGCTGCACAAGGGCTATCTGCGCTAGCCGTCCTTAATTTAGCAGTGTAGGAGTAGAGGGAAGACAGCTAGTCATAACCACCCACCACCAACTCTTGAGCTACTCTTTTACTCTCGAATAGTGGGATTTACCCTCACATTATAACGCCTTCACGGCTGAAAGGGCGAGCATGTTCGGTGTGACAAGGATTCGAACCCGCGACCCTCAGATAAGGAGTCGGGTATCTTAACCACCTGGTCATGCCGGGCCGCTGGGAGAATGAAACGTTAAAGTCCCTATAACAATATAAAAGCGATCAATAAATTGTATCAAAATTAACCTATGTTAAAAATAAAAACAATAAGAGAGCCATTGTTACCACACTCAATAACTGTATCAAAATTATGTTTTATTTTTGTTTATTTTGGGAATTTCACACTAGCCGTCGTTAATTTAGCAGTGAAAGGCTAGAGAGAAGGTATCCAGTTACCACCGCCCACTGCCAACTTTTAGGCTACTATTTCACTAGTGAATAAGTAAGATTGGCTGTACATTGTAATGCCCCTACGGCTGAAAGGACTGGCATGTTTGGTGGGAGAGGAATTCGAACCCGCTACCCTCAGGTTGCGAGTTAAAAGTCCTAACCATATGGCCATGCCGTGCTCGACTAATTTAATATAAATGTTTGAAATTACCTCCAATTGCAACAAGGTAAAACAATATGAAGACCTACTATACAATACAACTGGAATTAATGAGTGTATGTTAATTAAAACACAGTCAGCATTACGTACGCCTAATTTGGGAAGTTTTTCCTTGTTTCTCAGTTAGATTACACATCATATTGGTCCATCTGTTTCTTCTTTCCGCATAAAACCCCACAGGAGGTATTCACTATAGAAACATTACTAGCGAACAAGAAATATAAACCATGAAGAGAAAAAAAACATCAATCGTTTAAAAGAAGTTCAATCCACGGAAGTTTTACTGGAACGCTAACTGGGCGAGGGTTTTGTGACTGCTTACGTTCTCAGTGGGGTCTAAGGACAGAGCATTGACTAGGGGGGGATACGTATATTAAAAAAAAAAAATCTGTGCGATAAGTAGTTATTCAAAGTGACTATTAATCACCATGTGAAACACTGGGCTATCTGTGTTACTCTCACCACGTGTGTCGAAACCTGGTTGTTAGCGTTACAATTTCGCAGACTCGGTGATGCACCACATAGGGACCATTATCTATATCAACAAAAATTAACAATTTGTAATTAATATTCAGCACATACAAAGACTAATGGATTAATGTTGATTTTCATATGAAATTTTAGCAATCGCAAATAATTAATAATTTTCCTGTAATCGTTGTAAGAAGAATGTTTATATATGATCTTCCTCCGATTAATCGTTCGCGAAACAGACGGATATTTAGCAATTATTTATACACTGTAGAATTTCAGTAATATTTTGTACTATATATTGATAAATAGGACACCAAAACAAACTAAAACCACTAAACGGCATTAATCAAATGTACAGAGCCATTGTGATAGGTTGAAAGGTCACAATTATTTTTTGAATCTTTTCCACTTGTTCTATGTCGAGTTATAATATCATTTCTGTTTTCTGCGATAACTTGATTCCATTCTTAAAGTATCCAATAGTTAGATGCATAAAATTCGCCTTAAAATTCAAAATTACTCTAGTGTTAGGCCTAATCTCATTATTTTTACTCCAAGTTGAGATGCCATTGGAAGCGTCATGAAGCATACTGGACGAAGACGATCTGCTGGAATATTATTTTAGTTGTCCCTCGATAGCCCGAAATGACCAGGTGGGTTAAGGCGTTTAACTCATAATCTGAGGGTCGGGGGTTCAAATCCCCGTCGCACCAAACATGTTCGCCCTTTCAGCCGTGGGGGCCTTATAATATGATAATCAATACCACTATTCGTTGGTAAAAGAGTAGCCCAAGTGTTGGCGGTGGGTGGTCATGACTAGCTGCCTTCCCTCTAGTCTTACACTGCTAAATTAGGGACGGCTAGCGCAGATAGTTCACGTATAGCTTTGAGCGAAATTCAAAAACAAACAAGACAAACAGTTCTCCCTCGTGCAGAAGACAGATTCACCAGACCTGTTATATTGTGCAATGGTATTGAAAGAACGTTTGTACTTTCATCATATTAACCTACGTAAACAATGTTAAGTCAGCACGTGACTTGGCGACATCTGAACCTGAGTGATATTGAATGACGTCATGTTACTCCATTGTTGACAGATATTTGTAGACATTTGTAGGCATCCATAGGGGGGAGAGAAATCTAAATTTCTAACACCTCTAGTTTTAAGCCTAAATACCTACCTTGACGACAATTACTAAGTTGAAATATAATAAACACTTATTATGCAAACATGTAAATATATATTTAATAAGTACACGTACATATGTAGTATAAATACGTGTAGATTCTGTACAAAATTACATTTATGACACTGTACACTTAATAAATAACTATAAATTTAGTATGTCACAGTTGAGGCCTTTTTGGCAGTATGCAAATAACATGTTACAATGAATGCAATAATTATAACGTTTCTTCGCGTGTGTGCAATTTAACGAATTACTTCTGAAACAACCAACCTATAGTGGACATAAAAAATATTTTACCTAGTACTACAGACAATGTCACTTTCACAAGACAGATAATTTTCGGGCGAAGGCAGATATTTGGGGCGTTATTTACCACTTGTATCACACGCAATACAGCAAATATGAAGAATAATGTTTCTATCAAAAGATGAGTAATTCCTAGAGCCCCAGCGACTCCACTATGTGGTGGTAACTTAAAGAATGTGTCCAAGGGGTCACAGTCTACGGTGAAATGTGGTGCTCTCAATGAGCAAAGCGTCCAAAATCCATAATGGCCCTCTTCTTTTTCATTACCTTGATCCAAATAAATAAATAAAGAGGAGGATAATATTAATAGAGTAAATATTTATTTCAAAACAACTGTATATTAGTTATTGTTAAACGAAAAGATTAACAATGGATTGTGGTTTGACATGTATTTACCTGTGAAATTACTTCATATTATAATTTTTTGTACACTTAAAAGAAAAGGTTTCATGCAATTTAAAAATTATATTTATAATGAGTTGACATAGAAATCTGGATCTATTCGCGATAGGAACAGAACTGTAAATTTTAGCGTTGTATCCTCTTAAACTTATCACTGATGCACTACTTACATACACACAGGTTCGTTCAGCTTACCACTGAGCCACTATGCGTGTGTAAATCAGTTTTATGGTTATTCAACGAAAAGCATTATTTAACAGAAATAATGAGATAAGAAACAATGGTTGGAATACGAATTAATTTAATAGCACGTGCATAAAAAACGATCACTTCTGTGAGTCAGTGAAAAGAAATGGAATACTGGTAAGAGTTTTTATTAAAATGGAACATTGCACATTAATTGTGGATAGACAGTTTTTGAATAACCAAATATACAGCCCGACATGGACAGGTGGTTAAGGCGTTCGAATCGTGATCTGAGCGTCGCGGGTTCGAATCCCCATCGCACCAAACACGATAGCCCTTTCAGCCGTGGGAGCGTTATAATATGACGATCAATCCTACCATTCATTTGTAAAAGCGTACCTCAAGATTTGGCGGTTGGTGATGACGACTAGCTGCCTTGCCTCTAGGTTTACACTGCTAAATTAGGGACGGCTAGGGCAGATTGCCTTCATGTAGCTTTGCGCGAAATTCAAAAATATTACATTTGATTATTTACACGATAATAGTTACATTAAAAGACGATAAAATGTTTATCTTTTGTTACCGTAAACTTTAATATTTTAATAATTTCAAGAAATAAAATAACGATAAATAACAAAAAAGCGAATACTACTACTATACCAAAAAGAAAATCATCAACATTCAGATATACTAGTTTACAGTAATGTTTTGAATCCTGTTGAACTTTAAAAGAAACTACTGTTGTTTAACTAGTATACTTTCGAAGTGTTTAGACGACATATTTTTGAAGAAGTTTTAAGGCGAAACGTTGATATAATAAATATTTTTACACGGCAATAATTACTCTCTGTCAGTTTTGTATACACTTCACCGTGTATTACGCCACCTTCAATTTACTGAGGTTTAATTACTTTAATTTATAGCTGGTTGCTTTCGATGTAATACTCTAGTTCTGGTTGCATAGTGTCACTGATCCTGGGATTTGGGTGAAATACTCTGGAAAATAATAGTCATTATATGAGTTTTACCCATGTGTAAAAATTCTGAGTATCTTAGTAAAATGATTAAGTCAAGGCCGTATAATTAGAATATTCCTTTTTTAAATGTATTAATGATACTAATTTTATTATTTAAATGTAGAAATAATCACGTAATGAAAACTTGTAAAGATAAAAATAAATAACAATAACTGTTTTGTTTGTTTTTTGGTTCACGATTTGGCTGTTATACACTTAATTTTCGTATGCAATAGCAAACCAGTACTGGTTAACAGTGTTTTAAAATTAAAGTGGCTTATGTATTTATTTAACCATTAAAATCAAACGTCATGGCCAAGACACGTGTTTAACCACTTTGATGACACTTGTATGAATAATAAATTCAGTTATGCTGGTTTTCGATGGTGGCCGTGATGGAATCCAATATGGCGGTTGTTTAGGACAATATCTGCGATAAGTTTTGCTTTTATACGAATTTACATATTATATACATATTATATTACATATGTCAAATTTCATACATTAACGTGACATTTCTTTACATATTTGAAACATATAGTTTCAGTGTTGGTGATTTTCAACGGCGGCCATATTGCAGGTGGATGATTGAAGTGAAATATGCAATGGGACTTCCTTTTCTATGAATCCCCACATAAAAATCTAGAAATATGTCAAGTTTTATACTTTCCTCACAGTTTGAGAAAAATTCGCCTAATTTTTTATTTAACCACTTTCTCTCAAACTCTTTTGAAAGTTCATTATTAAGTGGGAAACATGACATCTTTTAGTAAGGAGTACAAGATGGCATGTTCTTTAACAGTGGCGAAAGTTTGGTTTCGTTTGTTTTTAATTTCGCACAACGCTTGTTTTGTTGTTGTTGCTTTTTAATTTCGCACAAAGCTATTCAAGGGCAATCTGTGTTAGCCGTCCCTAATTTAGCAGTGTAAGACTAGTGGGAAGGCAGGTCATCACCACCCACCGCCAACTCTTAGTTTACTCTTTTACGAAGAATGAGATTGAGCGTCACATTATAACGTCCCCACGTGAATGTTTTACCAGTCTGATTCTTCTTCACTCCTCATTCTGTGTCCAATGATAATACAAAATACTTTCTATTTAAAAATGGATATTTTTCATTGTTTTTTTTCTCTCTCCTGGTTACGTACTTGTAATGAACTCTTAGTTACCGATTATTAATGTGTAATGCAGTCACAGTCACTCGTTATTTTCTATCTGCGAAGTGTTTGTTTGGTTTTTAAATTTTGCGTAAAGCTACACGAGGGCTATCTGCGCTAGCCATCCATGATTTAGCAGCGTCACACTAGAGGGAAGGCAACCAGTCATCACCACCTACCGCCAACTCTTGAGCTACTCTTTTATCAACGAATGGTGGGATTGACCATACATTATAACGCCTCCACGGCTGGAAAGGGCGAGCATGTTTGGTGTGACGGGAATTCGAATCCGCGACCTTCAGATTACAGGTCTAACGCCCTAACCACCTGGCCGTGCTGGGCTCAGCTGCAAAGTGATCTGAATCAATGATACCTGATTAGGTTTTCTAATATCTGTGTAGTTTTATTGGGTGGTAAAATTCCTGTTAAGTTTGTATACCTTAATATATAATAATGATGACTGACAACCTAATTAAAACGTAAATAACGCGAAATTAGAAAATGAAAGCCACATGTCTATAAAACAAAACTTACCTAGGTCACCACGTGCTTCGAAATATGCCCAATAGCTTAATGGTAGCGCCACCAATTCAAGAATTATGGTGATAAGAGACAACAGGACAGCCAAAACTGGTAAAATGGCGTAGGAGGCTCCCATTTCGGCATTTTCATAAAGAATGACAGACGTTAAACATATTTCGCCTAATATTTCATAGGAAGCTTTTCTAGTTAAGTATCATAAAATATAACATTCAGTGGTTATTATATTATAGTTCCAGGTTATTTCTTACAATAAAACTATATTACATTGTTAAATATCCTTTTTCTAAGTATTTTTATCGCAGTAAAAGTACTGTTTTGGAATAAAATATTCAGCAAGTGAATTTTTAACGTCGAAAAAAATATGCAACTAAGTTCGTTTCTGGGGCTTTAATATTTTAATAGAGGTATCTATTGGGGTGAATCAAAATAAAATTAATAAGAAAATTCACTTTCCAATTCTGGAAGTAACTTTGTCACCAATCATTTCATCTCTACATATCTATACTTACCTTTCGTAATAACTATACCATTGTTTTTCAACACCAATCTATTCAATGGACTCTCTCAGTATCTGTTCTCTGTCCAAAGCGGGTATCGAAAACTGGGTTTCAACGTTATAAACCCTTAGACTGATCTATTGTTCAGCAAACCAGTCTCTCACTGTACTTTCTCTTCTTATTAAACTCTCCAGTTCTAATGGAGAAAAGATAAAAATCCGAAAAGTTGTAGAAATTAACGATTCACCCAAACTGTTTCCTCTATTCACGATATCCACAAACTATCGCTAAAATTCCAAACATTCGTTATCCGGTTCTTGTACTTTTCAGCTACATATGTGTTATTGTAGGACTGTAGCTGATATATCATTGTTTAGCGATTTAACAAATAAAATAATATGCGAGTAAAAAGTATAAGAATAGCCACTCGATAAAATATTTATAATTTTTAAACTAAAAGAACGAGTAAACAAATATATATAACGTTTTAGTTGTTTTTTTAACATTAACACAATTATGATTATTTTTAACCTGACAAGAAAACAAGTCATAATCAAATAATAATAATACAATAAGTACTAAAATGCAAAACTTGAAATTTTAAGAGACGAGTTGGAGTTACCTAAAGTATAAGCGCAATCTTAACTTTTTAACGCTAATCGAAGCTTATTGTTACTGTTATGTAAATAAATGTCTTAGTTCATAATTTATAGAAATTAATAAACGGGCTAATTCGTAGAAAATAGCGACTAAGATTATTATCATCCCTTAAATCATTTGGAATATCATTTAATTATTCAATTTGTATATATACTAAATAATAATCTTACACAAATTTCGTTTAAACGCTTCACTACAGCTTACATTTTTTCTACTGTGCTGCCATCTGTGATTAATATAAATAACGTAAAGTTTTATATTTAAAGTCGAACCAAATATTCAAGTATGTTATTTATATTCGAATAAACTAATTACTACAAAAACTAGCCAATTTTTGTACTCGAAAGACTTATCTGTTTCAGTACAAAGTTAATAACAGTGTCCACCAAGTAAATATATATAAGTTTAAACCTTAAAATCGGTCTAAAGCTATTTGTAATCCAGCAACTGCCACACCTAGGTAATGACTATGAAGTTACTAAACCTCAGGGATATTATATTCCCAGTTTGAGAGGTAATGCAACTAGAAAATACACTACATAGTCTTTCAATTAATCTGAAGAAATATAAGAAATAAGTGTTTTGAAAATTTACCTTCTTCAAATAGAATCCTAGATTCAGCATTTTTTGAAAAGACTGTTGAATCATAGAAAAAAAGACATAGTTCTTTTCTCTGTAACTACATTTGTTCGTACGTTAGGCCTAACATCTTTCGTAACCGTAACGCAGTGCTTGAAGAACTGTTCCGTTGTCAACATTCACAGGTAGCTGTGCTGGTCACGTGATACATCCGGTAGCGTTAGCGTTTAGGTGAGTGAGGCCTTATGACTATGAACTAACGAACAAAAAAGTCAATGATCCCGATCAAAAACGTTTGAAGTAGCATTGGAGAGTCAAAATGCCTTTCGTTAAGTACAACCGATATCTTGGGGTGTCACGTAAACGTGCCACTGGACTCTGACCTCAAAATATTAACTTCAAGTTCTAACAGCATATTCTAGCCTGCCTTCTTAAATGGCTTTGAAACACAACTCATACTTTAAAAAAAATTTTACAAGGTTTGTACATTACTATGTTAGAAATCTGGGATTATTAAATATTTGAATAACAATAATAAATCTTTGGTAAGTGTTTCGATTTACATAAAATGAAAATTAATTACTTCATCAAATGTTTCACATTTATCTCGATTAAAAACTACACGATAATATGTGTTACTAATTACGGCAGGGCTAAGTTTCTAGACAATGTTACAAGCTTATGGGAATTAGTCATTGTAAGACTAACATTATTCGGTTTAGGTGCTTTTATTCAAATCTGAATTTATGCAAAAGAAAGGAATTCAACATTCACTTGTAGATAAACGTTTTTCTTGGAAAGATTTGGTTACTTATGTAGGGGGTTTGTATGTTGTTGTTGTGTTGTATCCCTTCCTTGTTCTTTTACTTTTTCGCATTGTCATTCCAACATCATCCTTATTTTTTACAAAATTATTTTTATTACTTGTTAATTTTACACAATGTCATAATTATAACCAGTGATGGTAACGACCAGTTGTGTTAGTAAACTGGTTTGTTGGTAACCTTGTGTTACAATATTTAAAGAATAGTAATTATAAGTAGAAATTACTTATTATCTCAACCGCTGAAAATTATTACGTGACTATTAAGGTGTCGCTTGCGTTTATTTGCCTTGGCTATATACTAGTACTCGATTTTATCATCTTTTGAAAACTGTTGAGAAGCGGCATGTATCAATAAAAAAATTGTTTGGGTGAAGTTTAGTTACAAGCTTAATGCTCGTCATATGACAAGAAATAATTAATTTGCCTTCCCAAAATTATATCTAAATAAATATTTTATGAACAGTATTTTCCAAAAAATAATTGTAATTTAGTAACAATCTGTGTAACTTTGTTTGTTTGTTTTTTATTTCGCGCAAAGCGACTCAAGGGCTATCTGCGCTAGCCGTCCATAATTTAGCAGTGTAAGACTAGAGGGAAGGCAGCTAGTTATCACCACTCACCGCCAACTCTTGGGCTATTCTTTTACCAACGAATAGTGGGATTGACCGTAACATTATAACGCCCGCACGGCTGAAAAGGCGAGCATGTTTGGTGCGACGAAGATGCGAACCCGGAACCCTCAGATTACGAGTCGAACGCCTTAACCCACCTGGCCATGCCGGGCCTATCTGTGTAACAATCCTATTTCTAGAATTTCACAAAAGCAACACTTTTTATGTGTATTTGGTCATCTCCTTTAGGTATTGATTTATTAGCATTTTGACTTCTATATGTTTTCAAGTTACTTTCAGATGCTTTTCTTGATAAATCCTTATAGACTGAAACATGAGAAAAACTGATTCTGAGAGACATATTCGTACTTATTCAACTGTATAACATTACAAATTATTAATTGTGGTGGTAAAGGTAGTGAAGTTTATTATTAATGTTGTGGTTTTCTCTTTGGACCGTCTTCCTGGTTTTGGTTTTGTTAACCTGCTTAGCTGAAGAAGTACTTTAAGTTTGGAATTTTCAAAATAGAAATGTGCTGCGGGTAAACCATACGAGTTATTATATAATTGTATTATAGTTTGATGATACTGCGTCAGAGTATCCCCTTAACAACTAAGCAAACATAATGAAGAATTTTAGCCAATGATTATGAGTTTTATGCGCAATATCAAGCGTGAGGGGTGCATATTCCCGATTCAATTTTATTAGTTGTCATGATCTCTACCAACTTACCCTCAAATCTAATTATATGTCCAAAGTAGCGCATCGTCCTTTATATATACACTGCTGGCCAAAATTTCGAGGCCAAAATATGCATTTTGCGTTGTTAGACTCAACCACTTATTTGAGTAGAGCTTCGAAAGATGAAAATAAGAAAAGGGAAAATAAAAAAAAAAACTTTTTTAGCATTTAATAGGGAAATGTGAACACTATAAAATTAGCCTAAATACTAGCTGGTCAAAAGTTTAAGAGCATAATGAAACGAAGCGTTAATCGATAAACACGAAACGAAATTTAGTCATTTGTGATCAAGAATCAGCGTTGTCAACATCTCCCACTGACATCTCATGTGTTACTTTGGGTAAAAACATGGCAAAGGCAAAAAAGTTGACAGAGTTTCAACGTGGCAGAATTGCCGAGCTGCAAAAGCAAGGTCTCTCTCAACGTGTCATCGCTGGTGAGATTGGGCATAGTAAAACTGCTGTTGCAAATTTCTTAAAAACCCTGAGGGATACAGAAGGAGAATTTCAAGTGGTCGGCCAAAGAAAATTTTGCCGGCGTTGAGCAGGAGGATTCGACGAGTTGTCTGGCAAGACACCAGCCGATCTTCAAACCAGATTAAGGCCCTTACGGACTCAAAATGCAGCTCAAGAACAATGAAACGGCAACTACGAGAGAAAGGCTTCAAAAACCGTAAATATCTTCAAAGGCCACACCTCCTTCCACACCACGAAACAGCTCGGTTAAACTTTGCTGAGAAGCACCAAACATGGGACGTAGAAAAGTGGAGGAAGGTTTTGTTCTCTGATGAGAAAAAAATTTAACCTGGACGGTCCAGATGGCTTCCAACGTTACGATAAGGATATCCCACTGGAGACATTTTCTACACGACACAGTGGAGAAGGTTCCATCATGATCTGGGGTGCTTTCTCCTTCCATGGAACAATGGAGCTTCAGGTTATATAGGGGCGTCGAACAGCAGCTGGCTACATTGGCATGTTGGAGAGAACATCCTTATTGACTGAAGGCCCTCGCTTGTGTGGAAATGACTGGATCTTTCAGAAGGACAATGCTGCAATCCACAATGCCCGCAGGGCAAAGAACTTTTTCATGGCAAATGACGTGATTCTTTTGAACCATTCAGCGTGTTCGCCCGAACTGAACCCCATTGAAAATGTTTGGGGTGGATGGGAACTGAAGTCTATAGAAATGGACGTAAATTCCGAACAGTGCATGCTCTTCGTGAAGCCATCTTCACCACTTGGAATAACATTCCAGCCGGCCTTCTGCAAACGCTTATATCGACTGTGCCAAATCAAATGTTTGAAGTTATTCGCAATGACGGCCATGCAACTCACTACTGAGTCCTCTTATTGGGCATTTCCTACCCTGTTTAGTACTTCTTTTTGGTATGGTCTTAAACTTTTGACCAGCTAGTATTTAGGCTAATTTCATAGTGTTCACATTTTCCCTATTAAATGATAAAAAGGTTTTTATATTTATTTTCCCTTTTCTTATTTTCATCTTTCGAAGCTATACTCAAATAAGTGTTTGAGTCTAACAACGCAAAATGCATATTTTTTCTTTATATTCATTGGTCTTAAGATTTTGGCCAGCAGCGTATATGAAGAATTTTAAGAAGCTAAACTTGGTTATTGCGGCAGAAAGGGCTGTGGTTTCGTGTACGTTGCGTTTCGATCGTACCGCAACGACCGATATATCATCTTTATATAGTAGATGTATGGGCGATATTACTTGAAAATAAAGATGTTAATAGTTTAATTGTTTTTTTTAGAATTAAACACAAAGCCATACAAAGGGTTATCTGTGCTCTGCCCACAACGGTTATCGCAACCCGATTTCTTGGAGTGTGAGTCCACAGACACAGTACTGTGCCACTGGAGCCATTTGTATGAAATACTGAATAAGTGATAATAAAAAAAAAAAGACCTAGCATTAGTCTCGAGGAATCAACGATGAGTCATAGGGCTTATAACGTTGATCATATAAATACGTATAATATATTTATTACTGTTATCTATCTTATCTTAGTAAATTCGTAGGGTACTTTAAGTTGGAATTGTTTAGTCAATCCAGAATGACAGTTCAATGTATGTAACCAGGGGATGTAAGTTTCTTATCTCATAAAAATGTTACATATTAACCACCAACAAATGCAATCCGTGTTTATATACTGGTGTTTGACATTTTGTTTCTTTGAACTTGTAAAACGTGCAGCCTATCAGGGTCAATAAAATGTGCAATCAGTTAGGGTTCTTGCCAATAAAATGTGTAATTAATTAAGGCTCTCTGCGAATAGTTTAACTGTTTTAATTTATAATTAAGCACAAAGATACAAAAAGGGCTACCTGTGCTCTGTCCACCACAATTATCGAAACCCAGTTTCTATAAAAAGTTGAACATGTTTCAATTGGATATTTTTTATGCCAAAGCATAGTTACATAATGATGAGTTATTTGTATTTTACTTCTCACGAGAGTCGAAACCCGATGTTTAGCGTTATTAGCCTCAAGACTTGCTGTTGAATCCCAGAAGGGTAAGAATAAGATTTTTCAATTATTATAGTGAATAATGAATTTCGGTCTTACTCTGTTTATTGTACATCACTGAAGACGTGGTCTTTCACCAAATATCAACCTTACTCTTTGTTTGTTGTACATCACTGAAGACGTGGTCTTTCACCAAATATCAACCTTACTCTTTGTTTGTTGTACGCCACTGAAGAAGTGGTCTTTCACCAAATATCAACCTTACTCTTTGTTTGTTGTACGCCACTGAAGACGAGTTTTATCACCAAGTATCAGAATTATTGTTAGTCTGCCTGATTTCAACATCAAAGTTTTGTTTGAAACGAACTCTGAATTACTTATCTATCTATTATCTCATATATATTTATTTTAATATTGATGTTTGTTTCAGTTAAATATATGTTTAGAAATGTATGTAACTTATACTGTTAAATCTGTATTGCGAAATTCACACTATTTACTAAATTTGTAAAAGATATTTGAGTGTAAAAATCAACAATGTATTATATGTGTATGTAAATACTAGTGATTTCCAATATCGTTGAGCCCACTGAAATTTCGAGGACCTCACCTATCGTTTATAAACCGACGCGTCAAGAGAGAGTATATATTGTTTGTTTGCTACAGCTATTATACTATAAATTTCGGAAGCTATAACCGTGATTAACACTTATCAATCGGGAAGCTATAGATATTTGACCAGGAACGTTCATAAATTGTGAACATTACAAACCGCTTAGTTTTAGCGGATGAACTTCCAACATTAGTATTTCTATTAAGATATTGTATAACTTCAGCTGTAAAAAACTCGCGTGTGAAGAGCTATCTAGCTCCAATTTAAGTGAATTGTACCTATATCAATTCAGAATTAATTCGTTCGTCGCGAACCTTCAATAAGATATCAAGGAAGTTCCGGACAGATAGAAGACTCAATATTGTTTGTAAGTTTGTAAAACTTTTGTATATAAATTATTATTTGTATTAATCATTATTATAAATTGTATTATTACTTGCATATAAACATATATTTATATTAAGTAAGAAAACTGTATATCAATCTTGTTGGCTCAAATAATAAGTTTAATACATTTCTACATTTATTTAACTTCTAAATTTAAATTACAATTGAACTCAGTTTCAGGTTGGTGGAAATCTTAATATATAATATTATTATTATAATAAATTGGAGACTTGGACAGGATAAATTATAATACATTAGATTTGTTTGTGAGTGACAAAACTACTGTAAACGGAACAAACTGTTAAACTTCTGATATCAGAGACATATTCGTGCATCTTATTTAGTGTCATGGTGTCTTCTGGTTGGAAAATAACAACAAAAAACGTTAACAAACGCCTACCTTACCCCTAATTTTAGAATTCCCTTAAGGACACAGGAGGTTGGGATGTTGTTAAGATCAGGGGTCACACAAGCGTTTGTTGATCAGTCTTTTTTTTTTTTTCTACCAGAAGACAATGTGAGACTAACAATAAGATTCAACAGTTCCGGCTGAGTATGCCCGGATGGAGAACTAGACAACTGTTAATTAATGTCACTACCTCTTTTAAAAAAAAACGGCCAGATGCCTTCCCTAGCAGATTGATGTTTCTCAAGGTTCTAAAGTGAACTAGTATTGCAGCAAGTTTAATTATTTGATTTCCTGTTAATTGTTTCTTTTGTGGCCATTATTTTTGTTTTAAACTCATAGTTCATTTAGAAACCTATATTGTGTGTGTGTTTTCTTATAGCAAAGCCACATCGGGCTATCGGCTGAGCCCACCGAAGGGAATCGAACTCCTGATTTTAGCGTTGTAAATCCGTAGACTTACCGCTGTACTACCGGGGAGCGAACCAATATTGAAAAGGAAGTAAGAAAGAAAACATGAAACATTTAGATAGGAGAATCGAATTAAAGATCTGTTACTTTACTTAATCAAAACAAAATAAGGATATCGACTATATCTTCTTCTGTTATTCTTCATTCTTTCATTTTGTAGGCCTTACGATTACGGCAATTTTACCTCAAGCGGCAAGTCTAAAGATCTTTAACACTAAAATTCAGAGTTTGACACTAATAGTGGGCACAGTAGTAGATAGTCCACTGTGTAGCTTTGTGCCTAAAATATAAACTAACAATTAATTTATTGTAAAATAAAATAAATAGATTAAATTAAACTTCTTTTATTCTTGTTCGTTCATTTCGTTATGCCCGGCATAGCCAAGTGGTTAAGGCACTCGACTCGTAATCCGCGGGTTTGAATCCTCGTCACACCAAACATCCTCACCCTTTCAGCCGTGGAGACGTTATAATGTTACGGTCAATCCCACTATTCGTTGGTAAAAGAGTAGCCCAAGATTTGGCGGTGGGTGGTGATGACTAGCTGCCTTCCCTCTAGTTTTACACTGCTAAATTAGGGACGGCTAGCACAGATAGCCTTTGTGCGGAATTCCAAAACAAATATACAAAGCAAACAAACACATATTTCGTCTTTATGTATACTGATAAGTAAAGAGATTAAGTTACGTATTTCTAACTATTTTCCTTTCTTTCTGGAGATTAGCACCAAATGAAATATTACTAAACGGTCCAATGTGAGTTGACTTCAGCCGCGTGTCGTAATTTTTTGTTGTTTTTAGTTTTAAGATCACATTTCATTGAGAGATGTAAAAACGTAAGCTGAGAAAAGTAAAAAAAAATAATTGCATGTTATCTAAAAAGGTAATTGAGATAGAAAAATATATCAAAATCGGAAAGATCTTATAAGGGTAATTTTATTTGTAAAGAACAGAAAGTTCCTTCGAAAACTGTTTTAATTTTCTTTCATCAGCCTTGACGGAAATAAAAAAAATGGGGAGGGAAGAAACAGCCCAGGCGTTGATATTCGAGGAAATAACATTTCCTTGTAGCTGTGGATACGTTTTCTGGCTTTCACTGTATCAAAGACAGCCCATAAGACAAGGGCGTTGCACAAGAATCTTTCAAGTGCTTTCTTTCCACCTGGTGCTTGCGACAACAACTTATTTCAATGACGCGAAACCTAGAACGTGTCACTTACTGTAAATTGTTTACAACATAACATTTACCACATGCGACCAAGAATACCATTTGAAGGTTCACAGTAACTAGTACTACCGACAGATATCAAAATGTCTTTCATTTCCATTTTGGTTGAACCCACCAAATCACTTGGGAATTCTCAAAGTCCCGTCCCCACCACAACAATTTGCAATCCTGAGTTTTGTCTGTTATTAATGTGTTTTTTAAAATATTGTAATATAAGGATGTTCTCCTTCATTGGTTTAATGGTAAGTTTGAAAAGTTAAGACGCTAAAAATAGAGTTTTGATACCCGTGGTTGGCATACTACAGATAGCCTGTTATGTAGCTTTATGCTTAATGACAGTAAAACATGTTGTGGTAACAGCATTTTGACATTTTCAGGAATTTACATTATTTCAAATAAATTAAAAAAACAACCAAAAACACAACAATCCCAAGCAGGAAAGTGAATGAATTTCCAATAGTTCTACTACAATCTCTAGATAGTGTTCAATGTAACTTTCTAGAAACATTCCTTTTCGATATCTTGTGTTAACGTATGGGATCTAATTATATTGAGAGTTGTTAATTTTTAATAATCGCACAATCGTTTTTGTTTTGGATAACACTTTCTCGATTTAAATTTTATCCAAATATTAGACCATTGTGCTGATTTCGTGTTTGAAGAATTTGTCATGTTCTATAGTAACATTATGTTTGCATAGAGACCTAAGAGATGGCGCTTAGATCTCGATTCCGTGATAACATGGTTTACGAAACATGCCTCAATTTTCTAAAGAAAGTGTAACCTAAAAAATGAGTGGATTATGTGCCTATTAAAAGTAACAGCTACAAGTAAACGCCAGTTTTTGCATATTTTACTCTTAATATACCAGTACAATTTGCCTTAAAAATAATTATGTGCATAGCTTACTCTAAAGTTTAACATTACATTGATTTTGTCTTTAAAACTTGGTTCCGAAAACATCTGTAGTCATTATAATGTATACATAGCCTACATAAAAACGAAAAGAAAACGTTTTCCATATACGTATAGAAGATGATCAAGAATTATGGAAACGCTTTAGGAAAATCATGTTAGGAAAATGTTTTAACACAAAGACACACTATCTATTGCTCATGCAAAGAGAAGGTTTAACATACATTTACCATTGCTGAATACGTGCAACGAGGGGTATTGTAAATCTGTGCCATATCTTCGAACATTTTTCAACACTGCAGAAATAATTTTTGTATAGGCTTATTGGTTACGAAACCATGTACTTTATAAAACCCATAAAGAAAAGTACAGAGACGTAACGTCCGGGGAAGGCAGGGAAGAGATGATTGGGCCGCCCCTCCCAGTTCACCAACTGAGAACGTTTCGTCAAGTGCATTATGGACACTTAGTTCATAACGTCTACTTTAACTGCAAAATATACAACAGTATATTTACAACAACAAACTTAAAATATTGGTCTTAGACGTGCAACAAACCACGTGTCTTTGTTAAACGGTTTTCTCAGTATGATTTCTGAAATGTATTTAAAAAAAAACTCTTGAACAACCAGTGTATAAACATGAACTACACAGTTTTATACCCGTTACGAATGAACTCTAGTTGAAAGATTTGTATTTATCTATAAATTTTAAAAGTTATCTTTGAAGCCCCATCGATGTTCATTTTTTCTCTTATGCAACGTATTTCAATATTTCATTTCAATAAAATCTTTCAAAGATAAATGATTTCAACAGTTAGAAAAGAGAACAGCAGAGAAAAAGTAGGTAGGGAATGAAACGCAATTCATCTGTCTCAGTGGTAAACTCGAGGACTTATAAGCTAACAAATGGGGCCCGGCATGGCCAGGTGGTTAAGGCACTCGACTCGTAATCTGAGGGTCATGGGTTCGAATCCCCGTCACACCAAACATGCTCCGCCCTTTCGGCCGTGGAGACGTTATAATGTGATGGTAAATCCCACTATTCTTTGGTAAAAGAGTAGCCCAAGAGTTGGCGGCAGGTGGTGATGTCTAGCTACCTTTCCTCTAGCCTTACACTGCTAAATTAGGGACGGCTAGCGCAGATAGCTCTCGAGTAGCTTTGCGCGAAATTCAAAACTAACCAAACTAGCTAACAAATGGGTTTCGATACTCGAGGTGTACACAGAACAAACGACCTATTGTGTAGCTTTGTTCTTAACTGTAACCAAAACTAAAGCAAGAAATATCAATATCAAATCTATTAATCTAAAAATTATGCTTTAAGGTGACTTAGATTCCAAAATATGGTTAAGTTGTACTTATTTTCTATGTATTCTACAGTTAATATGAACATACTTTTTGAATAAATTTACACTTATGAATTAACTGAATATTAAACGTCTCCTAAATTCAATGTGCTCTACACCAGCTTACAGTGTTATTTAGAAAGTAAGAGACACTTTATCAATCACGATTTATTTCGTCATTCTGGGCATTTCGTCCGAATTTTAGGATCTAATATACTTTATCGTTACTAATGTTAGTGTCTCAGTAAACAAAGTTCTCTGTCTTACATATAGTGAACTTTTATTACCACAGTAACCAAGTTTTCTATCTCAAATCTTCCTAGGTTTTGACCAGATTACATTACAGTTTATGCGTGATTTGCACGATGGTCTCCACGAAACCTTAAATCATAACAATTGATATAAACTTACTCTCTTGCTAATATAGTCACAGCAATATTGTTATTGTTGATTGGCAACTAGAGTAATGAAATACTATTTAACAATAAAATTAGTAAAGTCAGAGTATGTCAAGTTAGTCACTGTAATAAAACTTCTCATACAAGACATAGATATACCTAAATATACTACTGTAATATTAATAACGTTCTTCACAGAACTTCTGATACAACACACAGATACTTAAATACACCACTGTAATTTCAATAATGTTTTTCACAGGACTTCTCATACAACACGTAGTTACCTCAGTAGGGCTCGGAAAGATATTCAGAAAAGCACATCAAACGTTCAACTGAAATGTTGGAAAAGACAAAGAAGGAAAGATATTTTTCTGTTGAGCAAACTGACGACATTCTGTGAATCCGGTCCCAAGTCAATATATATACATAATTCTTACAAGTTAACTTCCTAAACTAGAAACATATAAAAGTAATAAAAATTATATTAGTCAGCGAGAGTAAGACAAAAATGTACTTTGTCAAAATTATAGAAAATGTCACATTTACGTTACTTGCCACCTGTTGGTAAGTTTTAGTACTACGTAATAAGACAATATTTCATGTAAAATGATCTATTTTAGTCACTGTTGAAAAATAAAGTAAAAATTAAACAAATGGAAAAAGAAGAAACCAAGAAAACAATAAGATATTAAAGTAAACTAGCAGCAAGATAAATTTGAGGACATCAGGTCGTAAGGCAAGTTTTTAAAAGTTTAGAACTCTAAAAAAAATGTTGTGTAACATTTAAAATATTTTATAACAGGTCAAACATTAATGATTTTAATGTAAACCTTAGTTATTTCTCAAAAAGGAGAGACAAAAACGAATTTCATGATCTTCAATGATATTTGTTTACTTTCGTAACTCGATGTGTAATTTAACTCAAAAAGCCCCGAAACTGCAGAAAGAAATAAAGTAGAACAAATAATTCCTTACTTAATGAGCACTCTTCAATATTACTAAAATAGAAATCTTATTAAGTATTATTTTTTTATGATTCTATGATTACGTAGAATATTATTCTTACATATTTCACTTTGCCGAATCATAGATAAACTATTAATTCCAAAATCAGTACAACGGTATGTCTCCGGATTTACAACGCTATAATCAGGGGTTCGATTCCTCTCGGTGGGCTGAGCAGATAACCCTTTGTGGCTTTTTATATGCAAAAACGGCTCGTTTGGGTTGAGAAAATATTTTACATAGAAGAGCAAACAACGTTTCGACCTTCTTCGGTCATCGTCAGGTTCACAAAGAAAGAGGTAACTGACCGGAAGCTGACCACATGTTTGAAAGGGGTTGTGTAACTCTGTGTCGAAATGTAGAGGGCGGTATTAGATGTTTGAATATATAATTTTATTTATTTTATTATATTAATATAGGTATAAAGGCGTTCCTTTATATTGGTTTATTTTGGGTTTAAGTTGTTGTATAAGTAAGGCTTCTTTAATTTTGCGTTTGTTTATGTTTGTTTCTTTATTTAGTATTTGAGTGTTTTCTATGGTTATGTTGTGTTTATTTGACTTGCAGTGTTCGAAAACGTGTGAAGGTGACTTTTTATGTTCTTTGAATCTGGTTTCCATTTTTCTACTTGTTAAAGCCTTTGTGGCTTTGCTATAAGAAAAACACACACTCCAAAATTTAATACATTTTATTATCTACATATAAAACTCTAAATCTCTCTCTTTTTGTTTTGTTTTTGTACGCCTTATTTACTGCGCACGTGAGGTTGCGTAAAACGACATTTTTTGTTGATATAGACGTCTATCGTCTGCTATCCGGATCGGTAATTTTATGGTTAACATATACATTACACTAATAAATTCTATACAGACTTAACCTTTTTTGTTAAATTTGAGTTAACATTTAGTTTAAAATATAGCATTATAGGTCTGTTTAGTAATAGTTCATTATCTACTAATATATCATATATTCAGGCCTCACATACAAAAGAAATGTATGCAGTGAAAAATGGAACAGCAAACCTAGCCTATAAAATAAAATTCTGCTATCTACCGTAAAACAGATTACGTTAAAAGAATAAGGCTTAAATTATAATACCGTAAAAATATATTAAATTTACATCAAAGGAAATTGAAAATAATATTATATACGTATTTCGTTTGGAATTTTAATAATTGAGTAGAGATGACAGGGAATGGGGAAATAGAGTTGGGCTAATTCTGTTCACTAGAAAGAGTACTAATATGCATAGGGTAATCTAAACAGTCTCCATAAGGTCCTATTTATATTTGCCAGTAAGGAAGACTTAAAAATATTGTTCATAAAGAAGTCTTGATTTAAAGTAGGTGCATAGTTTATTTTGAAAAATCAAACCTAAAGATGTTTTTTTTTCATAAATTGATAATTGTTTTCCCTGTCGAATTACGAAAAGGGAAACAAAGAGAGAGTTGGGGCTTTTTTTTTAAAGTGCTAGTAATTAATAATACAGAGAAAAAGTAGTATTTGTTTTATATACAATGGTAAATATATTGTTAATTCATTACACGTAAACTAAGTTACAAGATTCTAAGTAGTTGACAGTATAAAAATTTCAGGTAAAATTTATTTTTCGTGTTTCTTAAGTTTAAGACAATTAGTTTCAATGCTATGTTTAATGCTTAGAAAATATAATTAAAAACAAATCAAAATTTAAAAAATAAAATACCAATACACAGAAACGCGATGTCATGTAACCTGAGCGCATTTCTAAAGATGGGCCTTTCGTAAACACTTGGGTTATAGGTTATCGTATTTTGTGCCAAATTAATTTCTTGAACCTATGAGTTTTTTAATAAGATGAAGTTATTGATACAAAGGTACCGCTATAAACCACTAGATGGCGCAAAATATAGAAAAAAAATCTGAGAGTAATAAAATGAGTTTTTGTTGTTAAACACAAAACTACAAAAGGGGCATATCTGTGATATACCAACTATATGTCTTGAAAATAGGATTTAATGCCATAAACCTTCAGACTTACTACTGAACTAAGGAAGGACAAAAATTGATGTAAACTTTGATATTTAAAATTTGAATTAAGGTAAAGAATTTTCAAAAGTTCAACCTAGAATAACTTTTCACACTAAATTTGACCTCCAGTGGCACAGTGATACGACTCTGAACTCACACCACTAAACACCGAGTTTCAATACCCGTGGTGAGCAGAACACAGGTAGCTCATTGTGTAGCTTTGTGCTTAATTTTAAACAAAACCAGTACATTTTTTACATAATGTATAAGTTAAAATATCAAGGTTTATTTTACCCAATTATTAGTACTCTATATCCTTAATATCTTTTTAAAAACAGCAATAGATTAAAAAAAAAACAATATTAATCATAATAAAACCCAACAGCCTAAATGTCTTCTTAAGTTCCTTGTCAGCGAATGAATTGGAAAAATATTAACGCTGTCGGACATGTCGTTTCCAAATAATTCATTCTGTGTCCAAATGTTATTTTAAAGTTTTCAGAGGAGACGAAAAAAGACTGAATCAGGTTTTGTTTTTCAACATCATTTATCTATAGTTTCCTCTCTTATGGTCATTGTTTGGAGATCTAGTTTATAAACAATTACTGTAGCACAAGTGAATAAACTGTTAATAAATGGATAGTTGTAATGATGTTTTGTAACAAATGTTACAACCTATTAGGCTACAAACAGTGTGTGGTGCAATATATAAAATGTTATACAATGTTCTCTTCCTGTTGTAAACATACAATAAAGATTAATGTTATTAAATCATTATCTGTGAGATCTTGTCATACCTACAAACTCATTATAAGGGAAGTTTCGTGTATGTGCAAACGAGACCCCCCAGCACTCTCGCCGTTGTTCTGCTCTTCTATTATTTATTTTTTTCCCCTTTCATTAATGATGACCTCTTATTCTATTAATGATTTTGTAACATTGTGCATACATATGTGAATAGCATTTTCATATTTATCAGAGGAAATTTACTAATGATAATAAATGAACCATTGCATACTTCGGAAATTTTTTTCATCCCTGAGCACTAAAGTTACATATTAAATGAATTCCACTTTAAACCAAAAGATCCCCCCACTCCATTTCCAGATGTGACAACGGACTTGATACTTATTATGATAAAGAATTTTTTTTTTTGCTTTAAAATTTCGCACGAGCTTACGAGTCACCTAGTGATACAGTGGAATGATTGCGGACTCACATTGCTAGAAACCAGGTTTCAATACTGCTCGTGGGCAGAGCACAGATAGCCCATTGTGTGGCTTTGTGTTTAATTCCAAATACTCACTCACTCACGAACATAAAACAAGGCTATCTGTGCATGTCTATCTTTGATTTTGAACTGATTTATTAAGTGGAAGGCAGGTTGCCATTGAGCTTCTCAAAACTCTGGCGTGAGGTTTTAAGGCAACGAGACTCGAGCCTTAGAGCCGTGAATTCTTCACAGTCCAGGCCACATTAACTACCAGGCCTCGTTGAATTCAATGAAGACAAGGCCTCCAGTATGGTGAATGAAACGTAGATACACACTTGTGTAATGTTGTAATCAAAGGAGTTTTCGACTTACTCAAAAACAAAAGACTTTTTTAGAAAATAAGTAACTTTGTACAACTAAGAAATATGTTATAGAAGACTGTGATTGAAGTCGTTATATACAGCTCTGTGAAGATGATGTAGAATACTGTGATTGAAGTCGTTATATACAGCTCTGTGAAGATGATGTAGAAGACTGTGATTGAAGTCGTTATATACAGCTCTGGGAAGACGATGCAGAATACTGTGATTGAAGTAAGTCGTTATATACAGCTCTGGGAAGATGATGTAGAAGACTGTGATTGAAGTCGTTATATACAGCTCTGGGAAGACGATGCAGAATACTGTGATTAAAGTAAGTCGTTATATACAACTCTGGGAAGATGATGTAGAATACTGTGATTGAAGTAAGTCGTTATATACAGCTCTGGGAAGATGATGTAGAATACTGTGATTGAAGTCGTTATATACAGCTCTGTGAAGATGATGTAGAATACTGTGATTGAAGTCGTTATATACAGCTCTGTGAAGATGATGTAGAAGACTGTGATTGAAGTCGTTATATACAGCTCTGGGAAGATGATGTAGAATACTGTGATTGAAGTCGTTATATACAGCTCTGTGAAGATGATCTAGAAGACTGTGATTGAAGTCGTTATATACAGCTCTGGGAAGATGATGTAGAATACTGTGATTGAGGTCGTTATATACAGCTCTGGGAAGATGATGCAGAAGACTGTGATTGAAGTCGTTATATACAGCTCTGTGAAGATGATGCAGAAGACTGTGATTGAAGTCGTTATATACAGCTCTGTAGAAGAATTGATGATGGAATACTGTGATTGAAGTCGTTATATACAGCTCTGTGAAGATGATCTAGAAGACTGTGATTGAAGTCGTTATATACAGCTCTGGGAAGATGATGTAGAATACTGTGATTGAAGTAAGTCGTTATATACAGCTCTGTGAAGATGATGTAGAAGACTGTGATTGAAGTCGTTATATACAGCTCTGGGAAGATGATGTAGAATACTGTGATTGAAGTAAGTCGTTATATACAGCTCTGTGAAGATGATGTAGAAGACTGTGATTGAAGTCGTTATATACAGCTCTGGGAAGATGATGTAGAATACTGTGATTGAAGTCGTTATATACAGCTCTGTGAAGATGATGTAGAAGACTGTGATTGAAGTCGTTATATACAGCTCTGTGAAGATGATGTAGAAGACTGTGATTGAAGTAGGTCGTTATATACAGCTCTGTGAAGATGATGTAGAAGACTGCGATTGAAGTAAGTCGTTATATACAACTCTGGGAAGATGATGATTGAAGTAAGTCGTTATATACAACTCTGGGAAGATGATGTAGAAGACTGCGATTGAAGTAAGTCGTTATATGCAACTCTGGGAAGACGATGCAGAAGACTGTGATTGAAGTCGTTATATACAATTCTAGGAAGATGATGTAGATGACTGTGATTGAAGTAGGTCGTTATATACAGCTCTGTGAAGATGATGTAGAAGACTGCGATTGAAGTCGTTATATACAGCTCTGTAAAGATGATGTAGAAGACTGTGATTGAAGTCGTTATATACAGCTCTGGGAAGATGATGTAGAATACTGTGATTGAAGTAAGTCGTTATATACAGCTCTGTGAAGATGATGTAGATGACTGTGATTGAAGTAGGTCGTTATATACAGCTCTGTGAAGATGATGTAGAAGACTGTGATTGAAGTAGGTCGTTATATACAGCTCTGTGAAGATGATGTAGAAGACTGCGATTGAAGTAAGTCGTTATATACAACTCTGGGAAGATGATGTGGAAGACTGCGATTGAAGTAAGTCGTTATATACAACTCTGGGAAGATGATGTAGAAGACTGCGATTGAAGTAAGTCGTTATATGCAACTCTGGGAAGACGATGCAGAAGACTGTGATTGAAGTCGTTGTATACAATTCTAGGAAGATGATGTAGATGACTGTGATTGAAGTAGGTCGTTATATACAGCTCTGTGAAGATGATGTAGAAGACTGCGATTGAAGTAAGTCGTTATATACAACTCTGGGAAGATGATGTGGAAGACTGCGATTGAAGTAAGTCGTTATATATAACTCTGGGAAGATGATGTGGAAGACTGCGATTGAAGTAAGTCGTTATATACAGCTCTGATAAGATGATGTAGAAGACTGCGATTGAAGTAAGTCGTTATATACAACTCTGGGAAGATGATGTAGAAGTCTGTGATTTAATCGAACCAATACATGATTATCAGATACAGTCTGCTTCAAATCCAATCTCTACTCACACTACCATTTGGTAACAAGCATATTAGTCACAGGACATTAGATATTGGCGAAAAAACAAAGGAACAGGACTTCAGAGAATAAATAAACAATAATGCACATAAAGTAGGAACACACACCTTTGGTAACAAAATATTTACTAATAAAACAATGACTAATGAAGAAATATTTATTCATCAATATCTTATACTAATAAAAACGTTTCACTTGTGATCATAGCAAACTTATTACAGGGATCAGAACTTAAAACAATCAAGTTATTAGTATAATTGATTAAATAGACTGTTGATACTTATAAAGATTATAACGTCTTCTTTCATCAGTTTGGCATCTTCGCTGTTATGATCAGGTGGTTAAGTCACTCAACTCGTAATCTGAGGGTCGCATATTCGAATTCCCGTCACATCAAATAGGCTTGTCCTTTCAGCCGTGGGGGCGTTATAATGTTATGATCAATCCCATTATTCGTTGGTAAAAGAGTAGCCCAAGAGTTGGCGGTGGGTAGTGATTACTATCTGCCTTTCCTCTGGTCTTACACTGCTACATTAGTTATGGCTAGCGCAGATGTTTCTCTGGTAGCTTTGCGCGAAATTCAAAAACAATCTTCTCTGTTATGAATACTTTTGACAAATATAAACAAATAAAACAACGTATGTATCAGATAAGAACAGCAACGTCAGAACAGGAACAACCAAGTACAAATAGGCAACAAAAAACAGACACAAGAACAGAATTTAACAAAACAACTAAAGCCACGCATGCACAAATGTTAAAAGGAAACAAACCTAAAAAACAGCAAGAACAAAATAATATTACACAAGAAAATAACACCTTAACACAAACACAAAAGCCACAAGAAAACAACACCACACTCCCAGAAGCTAACGCAAACACACCTGATAAAACAAGCCTTATGACTACCATAATCAAGAACATATTCACAGAATTTATAACAGAATACACAAAACCAAACCAAACAACCAACTGTATCGATATGTTAATTAACATCCTGATAAAACACATTACACCTCATATACCACACATAATAACAACACTTACCGGATACATGCTAACAACATAATGTTCACAGTTGTATATATCAACATCCAAGCTTCCAAGAAACACGGGATCGAAGACCTTATACAAGAAACTAAACCCCACATTATAATAGTAAGCGAAACTCTAATATACAATAACAATATATTTAAAATACCATATTACACATCAATAAGGAAAGATAGAATAAACAAAAATGATGAAAATAGAGGCATTATGTTGCTATATAAAACGAAACTATCAGTTACAGAAATTAGATTGCACAGTAACAACGAACATGTTACTGTGATATTCTGCAAATAAACAATACAAAAGTAACTGTAGCAGGAATATACTGTTCACCAAATAAACAACTAGACACAGCATTACTCAATAACATCTTTCCCCACAAACATAACTCTATAGTTATTGGAGACCTAAGTAGTAAAAATATCAAATTTGGATGCAGGTACACAAACAACAATGGAAGAAGTCTCCTACAGTTCATAGATGATAACAATATAGTCCTTCTGAATGATACCACCCCTACACACATAGCGTATGCCACTAACTCCAGTGACATACTTGACCTGTGCCTTTGCATATAAAACATGAACCGAAAACTAATAAAATTTCAGGTGGGAAAAGATGTTCATAGTGACCACTTACCAATATATTGCGTCTTCGATCTCGCCCCCTATAAAAATATAACCTACAGAAAAGAAAATTTTAATTATATTAAAGCAAATTGGCAAAATTATAAACAGGAATTAGACAACCTATTACCTAATAACGTTATAAAAGAAGTTAAAACTCATATTGAGTTGGACACCTACTGTCAAACAATAACGGAGTGCCTTCAGAAAGCAGCCATGAAAACAGTACCAAAACAACACCATAAAACAACAAACAACACATGGAAACCCAATACCGAAATAATTACCCTAATCAAAAAACGAAGACAATTAAGAAGACAGTTCATGATAACAAGAGACAGAGAAACAAAAACGCAAATAAACAATATAAGAAATCACATCAGAACACAAATAAAAGAACAAAAACAAGATAAATGTGACAACTTCTGCTCAAAACTAAATGATAAAACCGACCCAAAAAAATTCTGGACACACCTTAAAAGACTCATCAACGATAATACAGTCGCAAAGAAATATCTTCACTCGAGCATAATAATACAATAACATATACAAATAAAGAAAAAGAAGAAGCTTTTAAAACTCAACTACAAAATACATTTAAAACTCACTCTGATCCAGATATGAATACATATTTCTACAATAAAGTCACCAACCATATACTAAACAATAAAAACAATTTGAAACAATTTTCTCAATAAACATTACTGAGACAAACACAAGACCTATCACAAACTAAGAAAACACGATGCTAACCAAAGAAATATCATTACAAGAACTAATCGAAGCAATAAAAAATACAAAGAACAAATCTCCAGGTGAAGATAAAATACAAGGCATCCTTCTAAAAAAAGGCACTCCGAAATTGTTTGACCACCTAAAACACTATTCAACCTATCTCTATCTTCAGGATACATCCCAATTTCTTGGAAGCTCACTAATATATTAATGTTCAATGAGGAAGGAAAGCCAGCAAATAAACTTAATAGCTACCGACCAATCAGCCTGACCAGCTGTATAGGTAAAATTCTAGAAAGAATAATCAATAATAGACTTTCCACATTCTTGAAAATAACATCAAAATTACCAAAAGAACAAAATGGATTCAGGAAACTTAGACAAACGACAGATCATTTAATTGGATTAATCGAAAATAGCTTCAATAAAAAAGAATGTACCGTCACTTGCTTCCTTGATATCGAGAAAGCATTCAACACTGTATGGCATGATGGTCTTAGGTTCTGAATGATTGAAATGGGACTGCAGCGTGGAATTATTCGCTGGCTATCTAACTTCTTGGAAAATAGAAAATGTAGAGGGTACCTTTCCTGAATACTTTACTCCAGAAGCTCGTGTCCCTCAGGTATGGGTGGTTAGACCTATACCCTTCATCATGTATGTAAACAATATGCCATTGAAGGATCCTAATCATGGATTCTCTTCATAGTTCGCCGACGATGTGGCAGTCTGAAAAAGTGTCGCAACACCAACAATAGCAGCCACTAACATACAACCGCAACTAAATAGAATAAGTGAATACTGTCAAAAATATAGAATAAAAATAAACACAGCAAAAATACAACTTGTAGTCTTTACGGAATTAACAAAACACAAAAAAATACAGCCAGAAATATATATGAATTGCACACTACTTCAGACTGCCACATCGGCAAAATTTTTAGGTTTAACCTACGATTCAAAATTAACTTGGATTAATCATGTTAACGAAATTAAAAATAAAGTCTGGCTGAAAACCAACTATGCTTGGAGTCTAACTGGCAAAAACAGTGGAGTATCTACAGACAACATGCTAAAAATTTACAAAACATATATTAGACCAGTAATAGATTATGCAGCTCCAGCATGGATAACTGTAAGTGACAAAACAATTAAAACCAAATTACAAACAATCCAAACCACACTCCTCACAACAGCATACAGAGTTCCAAGAACTATATAATCTCAATTCATACACAAATATTCGAACATACCAACCATACCAGATAGACTCCTACATAGCACAATAACGTACTTTGATAAGAATTGGATGAATTACTATACAAACTAGATAGGTACCTCATACATGAAGAAGCTAGTCCTAAACATCTCTCCCGGTCAATATATATTTTAAACATAAAAAAATAAATAAATAAATAAACAATATATATATAATAAAATGTATATAAATAAATAAACAATATATATATATAATAAAAATGTGTATATATATATACACACACACATAATGAATAATAAATAATAAAAAAAGTACCAGCAACAAACTGAACATCCAGCTGATAGGACAAAATAATAACCATATATGTACCACAATACATGGACATTGCCCTGAAAAGGATCGGAGTAATATTCAGTTCACTCTGACCCAAAAATGAAGTAACTATCACTGTCAAATACTGCAATACCACATAAGTAGGGGAAGGAGGAAGAAATCAAAGAGAACCTGACCCTCCAGGGTACGAACATACAATACCCAAACACGAGAGAGAGAATACTTTTGATTACATCTTACAAGATCAGTGGTTTTTTCTTTATTCTTCTGTCGCTTTACTCAATATTCCAGCTTCAGACATTTTGTTTCATCTTTAAGCACAAAGCTACACGATGGGCTATTAGTCTTATGCTTACCACAAGTATCGGAACCCGGTTTTTATCGGTGTAAATGCACAGACATATTACTGTTCTACTGGTGGTGGTGGTGGGGGGGGGGGAGAGGCATGAAAATATTAACAAATACAAAATGGTAGGTAAGAACTGAAATCGAAAGAATATTAATCCAGCAAAGTATGTAGAAAAAACGTGTTGTGAAACAAATTACGGTACTAAAGTTTGTAGCGGATGAATTACACATTGTACAGTTCTGTTGTTTCTATCAACGGAACTATAAAGAGAAACCATTCGTCTATAATGTTGGGTGAAGATTTTTCGTTTTTGTTTGTTTCACTAAATGGTTTGATAAATACATGGCTAAACAGGCTTTGTCTTCATCATGACTTTGTAAATATGTCGTTTTTTTGTACTCTACTATAAACAGTTTAAGGTCCACATGTTATTGAGTTTGACTTATCTTGTGTGATGTGTAATCCATTCATTTCTTTGAATCGTTTTAAGGTTCGTTACAATATTTGAACGTTGTAATAATTTTTGTGCTAAGTTCATTTTAGAGTCAATAACCTACATAGTAGTGCTTATGGAAATAATATTTAAATATAAAGATACCCCAAGAAATTCTACGTCTTCGAGATATTTTAGAAAATTATATTAAATACTATATTGGGTATTATTAGACAAATCTGTCAAACCCTTCATTTCGTTTGTGTATGTGTGTGTATATGTATATTTACCCAAAATAATGTGATCCATACCAACGGTTTTCCTAAAAAATAATAATAATTTTTAATTCATACATTTAGGATCTTTATCCGAGTTAGTAGATCTATCTGTAAGACAAAGCATGCTGGTAACATTCTAACCTATCGTCACGCTACGTATCCTAAACTGGCCCCTCATTTCTCTAGGTGTATGGGTATTTTCCACGTTAGTGTTGCTCGATTTATCATCCATATGTTGGGTAATTAGTGAAACTATTTTCGGTTCAACTGGTTCGAATTAAATTCACGTGAGAACCCGCGTCATTTGTGTTAAGGGGCTTATCTAGTTAGTTTGTCAGTTTCTATCCAAGCGTGGATATCAAGCGTTGTCATGGAGACCATCACAACAGATGGTATGGGTCTTCGGGACCGACAGCTTTCAAGCGATCAGAGTTGAGCTAAAACCCAACCGTTCCAACACAGTTGTAGTTCGATGAAAGAGTGGATCAACAGTGTATTTCAATAGTGTTGCATTCATCAAATCAGATTATATAATGAAACAGCATCACGCGACGACGTACCCATGGAAATCGAACGAACAATGTGCAAGACACACGTAACAAAAAATTTAGGCTTAAGCATGCTGTAACTGAATAATGCGGAAGCAAAAAGTATTATATCACCTAGTCCTTTTAACGGACGTTTATAGACAGAAAAATAACAAAACACATTGTTATTAGGTGAAACAATTTCGAAATGTTAGGTAAATATAAGCATTCAAACTTACCAGTGTATATTTTATTTTGATAAGCATCGATTTAAACTACGATACCTATGTAAAGTCCACAGTTTATGTTTTATTTAGAAGATAAGATCCTGCCGCGTCAAGGAACATTCGAAAATTCGAAAAGGTGATTTAATTAAGCTTCATAGACGGAAAAAAAGAGTGGCCTGATCCCAAAGTAATATTAGCTAGCTCGATGAATTAGAATCACGATTTAGGTTTGTCATTATGCGTGTATACAAAATTACGCTTTTGACAGTGAAGTAAATGGCGTTTTATTTATAAATCGAGCAAACATTATCGTCATAAGTACCACACAAAAACTTCGAATAAATTCAGTTGGCGTAAAAGCATAAATTAGCCATAATGAATTTACTGTGTAATATTTCACTGTAAAAAAAAACCGTAAACTTTCCTTGTTAACTGTCATTGTGTCTTATCACAATAGTTTTACGTACTATGGAAATTATTACTATAAGTGTCTTATTTTTGAATTTTATTTCCAAGTTATGAAAACTCAAAATCTTAACTCAATACTGTAAATTATTGAACATATTTTTTCTTCTAAATTAGGTGCTTACATAACTCTATTTCACTGAATTGTCATTGTTGTGTTTAGAATTTTCCCGCAAAAACTACACAAGGGTTAGCTGTACACAGCCCTCTCTTTTTCAATACGTTTTTCTTTTGAGCAGAGGGTGCTCATTGCTGCAAAAACGTGATTCGCACTTTGGAGCCGTAGATGCGCTATAAGAGTAACAGTCATATTCCACTATTCGGTCATACAAGGATTAGCAATGGATGCTGCTTATCAGCTTTATATCACAAGTTTATCAGTCCAAATTAAGAGCAGCTAGGACTGTTAATATTTGTGTAGCTTTGTGCAACATTTCTAAAACAGTCGCATTTTCCAACTTTTTCAAAAACAATCATGGGGAAGCAAAGTCTACCGTGTTCCATCGGTCATGACCTTTAACAGTTATCAGCTTCCTTTCTTTTTCTATAAAAGAAAATAGTCATGTGAATATAGAAAAAAACTGTCACAGATAAAATGTTTTTTACACAAGTCGCTATCATTTTAATAGTAAAAAAGATATATATATGCATATATACATCGTCAATACACTACAATGTTAAACATAGAAAAAAATGTGTTCATCGCCGAATTCTGTAAGTTTCTATTTAAACTATTAAAAGAGTTTCAAGTTATGATAGTAACATTTTGTGTTTCTGTCTACTCATATATTTAGATATAACGAGTAAAAATCTTACTGACAAAACATTTGAAATAAAAACAACTTTCAATCCATCAACACATACAAAACAAACAGTTAAATAAATTTGTATCGATTGTCAGATATATGGGTTAAAATATACTATACAATCAAAAAAGTTAACCACAGCTTTCTGATTCAAGCTGTGTATTGTTTCTACATTTTTAACTGACAAAAAATATTAGGGTTGTCGAGCTTTGGTACCATTCCCCAGAATCCAAGTTCCTTCTTTCAGTTACACTATGGGGATTCAGCTCAAATGGAAATATGATAACCATACAGTTTTTATACTATCTTTTACCGAGCTGAATCCTCCAGTTGTATGGTAGTACTTTTATGAACTAACAACGCTAGAATCCGGATTTCGATTCCCCATGGTGGATATAATGCACATAGCTTATTGTGCAGATATGTACTAAAACAAACAAACCAGCCAGTCCAGTGAAATTTGGACCCAGTGTACCTACCCACCTTTATCCAAGATTGAACATTCAACCAGTATCATGTTTGTCTTAGCCAAGTTAAACTAGGCCTTAACTAAACCATTTAATCTGTTAGACTGAACTTTCGACCTATACCATGTTTGTCCAAGTCTAGTTAAGCTGGGTCTTCAAAACCATATCGTTTCTTACCCAAGAGTGAACTTTCGATCGATACCATGTTTGTCCAAGTCTAGTTAAGCTGGGTCTTCAAAACCATATCGTTTCTTACCCAAGAGTGAACTTTCGATCAATACTTTGTTTGTCCAAGCCCAGTTAAACGTGGTTGAAGAAGAATATGGGTTACTTTTCTAGTACGTGTATTCTAGTAAACATTTTGTGCGTTAGTTTGATTTGCTCAAAAACATTTCATGATTGTGTTTTAAATGTTAAATATGTTTTTACTGTGTCTTTTTCTGAGACTTGTTTCGATACTTCTTTAAATCCATAGTTTAAGAGCCACTATTGTGTAATATTATCATATCTAATATAAACTATGTCTCTGAATATCATTGTTTGTCACCAGGAGACGTTTGCTTTATTTATTACTGTAAACTTTTCTAAACAAAATAAATGTTTTCTTAGCTAAATTGTTTTGAATATTTCAAGTTAGCAAGGCGCATGCTCATCTCCAGCACGATTTTTATTTTCTTGTGTCACGTGAGATTCATAAGTGTAAATACATACGAAGACTTGGAAGTGTACTTCACAAAGCTATGCCTCGAGTAAATTATTTGGAAGGAATAGAAATTGAGTATACGTAAAATACAAGTCCAAAGTTTTCATTGTACAAAAGAAATATGAAACCGATTTATTTGAACTAACTAAAATGTTCTATTTACAAGTTTTAAATAATTCTGTTGGAGATTACATAAAGAAGAAAATAATTTAAACTGAAATCTCGACGTATATATACTTGTACAGGGTGTTCGGAAAGTCACTGTGCACTTATATATTTATCAACAGACATGTTTTAATATAGAATACAGGAGGTAAATACGAATGACTATTATAAACAATGTTGAAAGTGACCCCCGTTGGCATCAATACAGGCCTGAATCCTTCTTATTTTGTTCATAAACACCGCTATCAGTTGCTAGCTTGAAATAGATTGAATGAATACTGTTATCGCTGCTTTCAAACTGCACAGTGACTTTCCGAACACTCTGTATAATTAAGAAATAATGTTATTTAAACCAAACGTTACTTGTTAATTTTAGTTAAATTAGGTCCTCTTTATTTCATTTCGCTATTAAGCATAAAGCATTTTGATTACAAAATGATAACTTAGGTAATTTAGAGTTTTTATTCCTGTATATCCAATCTTTAGTTTGAACTGTTAAGTATCACAATTTCAAATTGCCTGAAATTGTAATAAAGATTTAGAACTTAAATAAATTTCGATATTATTAAGTTTATTATATTTCCCAACAAGATTGATACACTCAGTTTTCTTACTTAATGCAAATATATTTTTATGTGCAAACAACTACACAATTTATAATAAAGGTTATAAAAAATATTTTTTTTTAAAATTTCGCTACACAAGGGCTATCTGCCCATTTAGCAGTGTAAGACTAGAGGAGAGGCAGATAGTCATCACCACCCACCGCCAACTCTTAGACTACTTTTTTAACAACAAATGGTGGGATTGATCGTAACATTATAACGCCCCCACGGCTGAGAGAGCGAGCATGTTTGGTGCAACTGGGATTCAAACCTACGACCCTCAGATGACGAGTCGAACATCTTAATCCACCGGGCTATGCCGGGCTAGTTATAACAATTAATGATTATATACAAAAGTTTCACAAACATACAGATAATATAATGTCTTCATAAAAGTATTAATGTTCAACGTTAATCCACCGAAGTTGAATGGTTTGCAATGTTAAAAATTTATAAACGTTCCTGGCCAAATGTCTAAAATTCCCGATTCATAATCGTTAATAACAGTTATAGCTTCTGAGCATTACAGTATACCAACTACAGCAAACCAACAATGTATACTGTCACTTGGTGCGTTGCATTAGTTACATTTATAGACGTGAGGAGAGTTTCTAGAAATTTCAGTCTGCACAACAATATGCACGATACACTAGTGTCTACGTACACACTTATATTGTTGATTCTTACACTCGAGAACTTTCCAGAACTTTATTAAATAGGCAAGAATTTTGCAATACAAATTTAACGATATAAGTTATATACATTTCTTGGCCCGGCATGGCCAGGTGCTTAAGGCACTCGACTCGTAATCTGAGGGTCGCGAGATCGAATCACCGTCACACCAAACGTGTTCGTCCTTTTAGCCGTGGAGGCGTTATAACGTAACGATCAATCCAACTATTCGTTGATAAAAGAGTAGCCCAAAAGTTGGCGATGGGTGGTGATGACTAGCTGCCTTACCTCTAGTCTTACACTGCAAAATTATGGACGGCCAATGCAGATAGCCCTCGTATAGTTTTGCGCGAAATTCAAAAGATTGTTTGATTAAATGTAATAATTAGTGAGGTTACAGTAAACTTGTAGCGAAGTTGTGTTTTGTTTTTGTTGTTTTTTCGAGCGCGTATTTTTAGTTTTTATTAAGTAGTTTCGAACAAAGTATACTACGAAAGTTAACTTACAAAGGATTTAGTTCCAGTTTTGATGTCATTATGTTGTTTTCATCAACACTAAGATTACAACTGGACGATTTTTACACTCATCGAGTGTGTTTTTCTTATTGCAAAGCCACATCGAGCTATCTGCTGAGTACACCGAGGATAATCGAACCCCTGATTTTAGCGTTGTAAATCCGTAGACTTATCGCTGTACTAGCGGGGGGCCGCCCATTGAATGCACACCCTAAGCAAAATGAAATTAATTTAATGTGGTTGAAATAATTTGTCTGTTATCGATGTAGTTAGCTTTAACTATATCCTTATGAAATGTTATCCAAAATATATGGCCATAACAGTAACAGTTTCAAAACACAACACAATTCGTGAGGCATTACTGATCGGTATGTAGTTATTAAATAAATCTGATATGTGATTTCACTGAGCCGTTGATAAATCTTATACATCCGTTCACTGAGCCGTTGATAAATCTTACACATCATTGTACTAAACTGTTGATAAATTTTCTATTACGGTGTACTGGCCTGTATATATAGACTAGCCCAAAATGCGTACCCACGTTTCGATTGCTCATATGACTATAATAAATGAACCTAAAAGCTAACAAAACATGTTGCTTTAATTCGTCAGTGGCTTTGTTTTTGTTTTTGTCACCCTCCAATATTAACGTAAATAAAAATGAAACTTTTAGAATCGATATATAGGAGCTGCATAATGTGAATGTTGAGTATACTCCTTTGGGCCACCTTGTGTATATAAATATATAATAAATCGTTTATGCATTACAACATTAAGATTCATAAATTTTGCTATTAAAATTTCATATAAAACAAAAATAATTTATTGTTTGTATTAACATTTAATGATTATTTAATGCGGTCTTACAGTTTTCCTATTATCTTATTATATTTGCTATCTCAGAATTAGTTTACTTAAACAGCTACTTTGCGTTTTAGATGAGTGTTTTGAAAAGTATTTCTGTTGCTTTTGAAAATGATAAAGGAAGAATAAGTAATTATATATCTGTTGCAATCTCTTCGATTTTGTTTTAAAGTTTATTAAAAGTGCTGTTTTAATTTCTAATATATCTTCCCCATGTGTTTCTGTATAAGGAAAATAGAGTGTGATTTTGTTTCAATAAAAACTAAATAAAATGAAATAAATGTTCTGGAATTCTATAGAAAATAACACATAAAATGAATATGTATTTGAAATGTTTTTTTCTCTGGTGAAGACTATCATAAAAAATTAAGAAACCTTTTTGAGTTTGAAATAAAAATGTTAATAAAGACGTGTTTACAAATTAAAAAATCGGAAAACATTTATAAGTAGAATCTGTACTTTTTAAATTTTCTCTTGTTAGGGTTATGTGATGGAGATTTAAGGAACTGTGCTACAAAAAAAACAACAAATTATTTAACAGTAGATATTTGTTTCCCCACATTACTCTTAATTTGTTCATTGCGACTGAAAAATAAAATAAAAAATACCAGCAGTTAACTTGTTTTTAGAACGATTGCAGGCCTATTTCTTCCCCAGTATTTCTCCGGTTTTGGAACTGTGTTTAGTGTTTAATTTCCCTACTAAAGATTGATTAAACCTAGGAAGATATAAATTGTTATTTTGTTAGTGGTTTTTACTAAATTTTACGGCAACGCACGAAAGAAAGAACACCAGTGGTTGTGTTATTGTGTTGTTAAGCGGTAAACGAATTCTTGATTTTCAAAGATTTTCACACCTCCTCGGTCTAAGTGTAAAATATATAATTCATGGTGTGAATATTTGTTATTACTGCAATTTCCAAATCTTTTCTTTAACTATCTGGAATATCTGATAACCTTTTTTGATTCTTTCATTTTGGCATGAGGTAATTACAATTGTAAGTTAAAAACCAACTGAAAAAGAAAATATTATTATTGAAAAAAAATTACATTATATAATTGCAAATAATCGGGGATTTTGTTTTACAACACATTACAATATTTTAAATATATTTAAAGTGGATAACATTACTACAGACAATAAATTTCAGAACCACTACCTTTTTTCACCTTTTAAGGTATAATGTTTATTAAATTTTAATTTTAGATTATTTTGGTGAAATTCAGGTTTAACTCGGCGTTAATGATAACTGCCACATCGTATTAGGTTCTTTTGCCAACAAATTTTACGGCATTCGACTCGTAATCTGAGAATCTCGGGTTTGAATCCCCGTCACACCAAACATGCTCGCCCTTTCAGCCGTGGGGACGTTATAGTAACGGTCAATCCCACTATTCGTTAGTAAAAGTTTACCCCAAGAGTTGGCAGTGTGTGGTTGTGACTAGCTGCCTTCCCTCTAGTCTTACACAGCTAAATTACGGACGACTAGCGCAGATAATTCTCCTGTAGGATTGAGCAAAATGCAAAGCAAACCAAACCAATCAGTTTTCATCCTGAATGCAACGTCACCCGAGAATCTCTGTTGGATAAAAACCAGAAAAAAGGCAGTATTTGAAAACAAAGGATAAAGCTAGTATTTTAATAAAAAAGTTTTACAAATTGTACTAGTGCTGTATAAGAATTGGTGAACTAAAGAGTAATTTAGAATATTCTTCACACGATAAATAGCGGTATCAAATTCTAACTTAGAAATTAATTTTATTAGCCCTTAAAAGTCATGTGGTTCGTTGCATGTTTGACAAAATACCATAAATTTATTTTCTCTATTCATTGGAAGAAAACAACAACGACTTCGAGAAAAAAACGGAATGAGTCGAATGAGAAACGTTTTTATATTCAAGTTTATTGTTCTTCTGGTATTATATGTAAAAGAAATAGGTTCTATGTTGGGGGGAGGTATATAGTGAACCACTGTATCGGTTCGTGCTTCGTTCACTTATCGGGACTGTAATATTATTCTATAGCTGACACATGTCAACAAGAGATGTTATGAAGACGGATGTTTTTTAAACTTTCCACTGTAAACAGAGAAGTTTTGTAAGTAATCGAATAAGAACCAATCAGAAAGGTGGACACGTCACGCCTTCGTTTTTCTTCGTGTTGCTTTTGTTGTTACTGTATTCTCTGGTAGCAACTGAAGCTGTTAGTTTCATGTGGGGTCTCCTAGAGTTGTCGGTAATCAGAAAGCAAAGCTTACTTCTTTCTTTATGTTCGTATTGTGTGCACAAGACCAATAGGACCCAGATCTGGGCCTTTGAGAAACCTTTTAAACGTTGTGTATTTTCTGGCTTCCAAAAGCCCTCACTTGTGTTGCTGCTTTTGGACATCTCTCGAGCCTTGTCTAAGGTGGAGCAGATTGGGTTTCATTGAGAATTTTTTACAGAAGGGGGCGCGAGATTGAAAGGTTGTTGTTTACTTGGTAAACAAGTTGAAGGCTAACCCCCAAAAATGGCCTAAAAAGCATACAAAGGAATATGGTTTTCTGAAGCAATTAATGACTAAACTAAAGTTCGTCTGTCATCAACTTTGAATGTTAGCCACCTAGCATTAACTACTTTCCAGTGTGGAAGTGACTGCCACTACAAAGAAGTGGTAGAAATATAAACAAAACTACATATGACAACTTTGACCTCAAGAATGAACTTTAAAACATTTTCAAAGTGAATTACAAGCAATCGTTTAATGTTCTCTCATCCCGATAACTTCTTTTTAGGGGTTGAATATCTTAAGTATGTTGCTTTTCTTACTGCTGACTAGAGGGGAAGGCCATGATAATTAATATTATCTTATTTTAACGCCTAGTAGAGAATGTAACTTAAAGTTTGTTCATTTTGTTGATGACAAGAGGTGAAGTTCAGGACAAACGTGTTCAATACAGGTTAAGGTCATCACAGCTATGTTAACTAATAACAATGACATTGACTTTCCTGGAAACTGAAGGCAGAAGTAACGAGAAATAAGTTGAATTTTCTGATGTCTAAGGCACAAACCAATTAATTTGTTAACAATAGAGACGATCCAATAAAAATTGTCTTTTTTGTAATGGTTAGAAATGGGGGTCTCGTTAATTATATACAGATATATATTGTTGCTGGAAAGAGGTGAATGCTAAGACAACGGTCATAGGCACATAAAGGTTATTCCACATAATATGTTAGTTATTAGAGGTAATGCTCTCAACACTATGCTTTATATGCAATTTTTGGTAATTTAATACTAACACGGCAAGTGTACACGTTTGGTTGGTAGATAGAGGTCAAGGTCATACTAGCTATGTTTACTTTGGTGATGAGTGAGCTGAATGTCACGATAGCTATATTTATTTTGTTGATAACTAGAGGTGAAGGTTATGATAGTTATGTTTATTTTGTTGATAAATAGAGGTGAAGATCGAAGTGGTTATACTCTGTATACACTTTGTTGGTAATGAAAGATTAAATTCACAGCAGTGGTGGATATTTATTGGTAAATAAAAATATATATATATGTATAAGTGGAGGCCATGATAACTATATATGTGTGTATGTATATATATATATACACACTTTGCTATAAATAGAGGTTACCATAGCTACAGTTGCAACAAGAGACTTTCTTTTGGTCTAAGTATATATTCCGTTACTGATAGTTACTAAAGCGAAACTGTATTGAATGTGAACCATATGGTTCTAGGCCAGTTGAAAATGTTAAACTGTTTTCCTGAGAGTATTAGTTATGAATCTGGCACAAACACTTCTAAGTTGAAAAGCTATTATTATTTTATTTTCTGGATTGAACTGTCAAGTACATAACTATTAACATTCATTGATGTAGTTTCTTTCGATGTCATGTGTTTCGATAAGTCTCCCCACAGTGGCTTAGCAGTAAGTTACTGGTTTATAATCCTAGAAATTGGTTTTCATACCCGTGGTGATGCAACACGGATAGTTCACGTGCTTAACTACAAACTGTTTCTATACCAACGTGCTTCATACCGTATTTTGTATTCCAAAACATGTGCCAAACAGGAAAGTACTCAAATTGCATTAAATAACGTAAGGCAAATAGTAAACGACATACTAAGATTGGGCTCACAACGAATGAAGTTGTTTACCCTTTATTAATGTTTCACCTGCCAATGATAGCTTTCAGTGGAACTAACAAAATTGTGCAGAATTTTATGGAAACTTGAAAGTTCATCTGAAAACGCTATGAAACGAAAAAACAAAACAAGACCAGTAAAACACAATATGCGTAATCCAAAGAACCACAACTCAGTATTACTCGATATAATATAGTAGTAACACTACAGCCAGATAGAATCATGTTATTATGATATCCCAATGGAACAAAACCATCCAAAGCAAAGTATCACAGTAGAACAATTGAACAAAATGATAGTCTCCCAGTAGAACAGGATATAGTGCCTAAATGAAAACCATGGTGTTCCACTAGAAGAGAATCACAGTGTCCGTAATATCTCAGTGGAACAGATCCGTAGTTCTCGTTGAGACAGAATCATAATGCCACAGAAAAATAAGCACTATAATATCCCAATAGAACAGCACAATAGTACAATATTGAGACAGAATAGTAATTTACGGTGGGATAGATCTATAGTTTTCCAATGAGACAACCATAATGCCACAAAAGGACAAGAGTCATAATATCCTAGTGGAACAATTCAATACTGAGATAGAATCGTAACTTACAGTGGAACAGGACCATGTTAATTCATTGACGCAGAACTATAACATTCCAGTAGAACAGATCCATGAAATCTCATTCAGATATAATCATAGTACCCAAAGGCTGTCCACAGCATGGTATCCCAGTATAACTGAGCTGTATTCTCTCACTGAGACAAAACCATAATACTCCATTGGACATAACCACAATGCTCCGTTTAAACAGACCCACAGAACGCCGATGAAACAGAACCATTGATACACGGTCTGTGTATTACTTCTGTGAGGTATAACTTTTGTAGTAATGTTTTGGCAGAAAAAATAATCATAGAAGAGCAGTAGAACAGAAGCAAAGCAACCCAGTAAGTAAGTGAGCCAGTGAAATTAAACTTTTCTAAGCTATAGGAAGAGAGTCATAACATGTTGGTAAAAACTTATGTTTCTACTCGTATTTGATAGGATTTTTATAGGAACTTCTCCGTTAGCTGGCTTGGAGCTTAACAGCGGAAAGCAAGGATGTTATTTAGATTAAAGTTTCGGTTTGCAATATTAAAATGAAATGAGTCCCGAAATCTCGTAAAA